>NC_057798.1:526785052-526792026 GCF_018294505.1 Triticum aestivum
TGCTAGCCCTGGCCCTAGCTCTCACCCTCCCGCCCGCCGCGCCGCAGCCGGCGCCCGGGTCGGCGGCGCAGCCGCAGGAGGACGACGCCAAGTGCCTCCGCGGCGTCAAGAGCGACCTCAGGGACCCCGAGGGCCGCCTCTCCTCCTGGACCAGCAACACCTCCGCGGGCGCCGTCTGCGACTTCTCCGGCATCTCCTGCTGGAACCCGCAGGAGTCGCGCATCCTCGCCGTATCCCTCTCCGGCTTCGGCCTCCAGGGCAAAATCCCCCCCGCGCTCCAGTACTGCCGCTCCGCCAACACGCTCGACCTCTCCTCCAACGCGCTCGAGGGCCAGATACCGCCCGCGCTCTGCGACTGGATCCCCTTCGTCGTCAACCTCGACCTCTCCGGCAACCGCCTCACCGGCCCGCTCCCCTCCGAGCTCGCCAACTGCCGCTTCCTCAACTCGCTCAAGCTCAGCGACAACGCCTTCTCCGGCCAGATCCCCGCCTCCCTCGCGCGCCTCGACCGCCTCAAGGCGCTCGACCTCTCCGGGAACCACCTCGAGGGCCAGATCCCGTCCCAGCTCGGCTCTGCCTTCTCCAAGGACTCCTTCTCCGGGAACTCGGGCCTCTGTGGCCACCCTGTGTCCTCGCGCTGCGGCGGCGGACTTGGGGGCACCGGCCTCGGCATCGTTATTGCTGCCGGGGTCTTCGGCGCCGCCGCTTCGCTGCTCCTCGCCTTCTTCTTCTGGCGATGCACCGGGAAGGGCAAGGCTGGCCGCCGCCGCCAGGGCCGCGGGGGAAGCGAGTCGGAGGTTACTGCCGCCGAAGACGGGAGCTGGTGGGCGGAGCGCCTGCGGGCCGCACACAACCGCCTGGCCCCGGTGTCCTTGTTCCAGAAACCGATCGTCAAGGTCAAGCTTGCCGACCTGCTGGCAGCCACACAGGACTTCAGCACAAGCCACATCGTGGTGGCCGGGAGCTCGCGGGCAGGGACCGCATACCGGGCCGTGCTGCGCGACGGGTCTGCGCTGACGGTGAAGCGCCTGCACTCATGCCCTCTCTCAGAGAAGGCGTTCAGGTCGGAGATGGGGCGGATTGGGCAGCTGCGCCACCCCAACATCGTGCCGCTGCTGGGGTTCTGTGTTGTTGAGGAGGAGCGGCTGCTGGTGTACAAGCATATGGAGAGTGGGGCTCTTTCCAAGGTGATGAAGGAGCCAGGGGAGACATTGCTGGATTGGGCGACGCGGCTCAGGATTGCTGTTGGGGCGGCGCGTGGTCTTGCGTGGCTGCACCATGGTTTCCAGATGCCACAGATTCACCAGAACTTGAGCTCAAGCGCGGTGCTTCTCGACGAGGACTATGAGGCTCGGATCACAGATGTTGGGCTCACAAGGCTGGTCCGGATGGCCCCAGGTGAAGGTGGAGATACAAGCCCCTTCCTCAATGGCGACTTCGGGGAGTTTGGGTATGTTGCCCCAGAGTATGCTAGCAATCCAGTTGGTACCATGAAGGGTGATACATATGCTTTTGGGGTCATACTATTGGAGCTCGTGAGCGGGCAGGAGGCTGCCTCTGTGTCAAGTGATGTGGGTGAAGGATTCAAGGGGACATTGGTGGATTGGGTATATCAGCTCAAGAGCACCGGCCGAATCGCCGATGCTGTGGATAAGTCATTGAAGGGCTCTGATGCAGAGATCAGCGAGTTCTTGAAGGTGGCTTTTCAGTGTATTGTGGCTCGGCCAAAGGAGAGGATCTCAATGTACAGGGTTTACCACTCTCTGAAGAGCATTGGAACGGGCCGTGATGTCTCGGAGCAGTTTGACGAATTTCCGCTGGCCTATAACAAGGACGACGCGGACACCTGATGGCTGCGACGCCTCGGATTGTGAACCGCTTGGTCAGGCTTAATACGCTGCTACTTGTGTAGCTCTGGCTGTTGAATTGATCGAGGGCATGCCCAGACATCCGCTGCAAAACCATTATACTGCCGGATAATCCATTCGATCATGGCACCGTATCATGGTGAGATAATCATGTAAGCTGTAAGATTAGTCTGCATTGTCTCTTAAGTGCTAGTGCTTGTAGTATCTTTGTGGAACTGTAATTCTTGTTGTGTCTAAATTCTGATATCACCTTCTTGGAACAACTGGCCTGCTCTGCAGTCCCCTATACAAACGAGACTGGCATTCAAAAAATTGATCGTTTATCAATTTACCTTAATTTTACAGAAATATTTAACTTTGTTTGCATGGCCGTTTTGTAGCACTCTGTTATCTCCTACTCATATATGGTCATTATGTAGCATGCTAATCATCTCATTTACTCCCTCCGGTTCATAGTAAGTGTCGTGGTTCTGTGAATTTGCTTGATGATATCCCCTATCTCATTTGTCTCTTATTATTGTCATCTGTCTCTTATTTCGGATCGGAGGGAGTACCATTTTCTCTTGTGAATTTCCTCGATCATATCCCCTATCTCAATTCTCATGTACTCCCTCCGTCCCAAAATTCTTGTCTTACATTTGTCTAAATATGGATGTATCAAGTCACGTCTTAGTATTAGATACATCCGTATCTAGACAAATCTAAGACAAGAATTTTGGGACGGAGGGAGTATTTCGCGTGCTCTGCGCTACGCACTTTGCTATTGTTGGCAATACTCCAATTTGGGTGCTAATAAAATCCTCCAACATACATTTCCAAGCCATGTGTCTTTGCCCTATACCTTTCAACCTTGGACCATTTACTTGTAGCCTCTGCTCTGTATTCTGAAGACCGATTTTGAAGCATTATAATGTGCAAAAGACATCGTCATCCTGACTTCTAAATTGTATTAGCTCTTCATTTCCCCCTAAACCCGCGTTATCTCCGTTCTTATCTGGCTGGCCCTCCTGCTATATTGTATGCTTTGTTTGATTTGAAAGTCAGCTCTTCGTGAGAGATAACAATAATCAGTTCCACCGCACATCCCATGCCCAGTCTGCATGCATAATTGTCACCATCACGGGCTCTCACATCAGATCAGAGTCCTAAATTTGACCTTTCCTGGCGATAGCGAGCGTTATTCCGCCGGTCTATTGACCAGCAGAAGAGTATAACAGTAGTACTACTTTTAATACTCGGGCGGCCAGAAAGCTTGAAACTGAGAAAACCAACTGTGGGGTGACAGCACCGTATTTCAGCCATTTATTTACCCTTGAGAACGAATCACTGTAGGAAGGTGGGGATGCACAGAGAAGACAGACAGATGTACCATGGCGGCCCTGTTTGAATCCTGTGCTTAGCTGTCGCCTGCAGTTGTTGTATTATTGTACTGTACGTACAAGTCTGTCCAGATTTGCATGTTGCGCATAGAAAAGACAAAATGGCGCAGCTAAACTAACCTAACCCCTCTGCCCAAAGTTTGTCGCGGGAATTGGACTACTGTATGTGTAAAGATGTATTTTGCCTGTGTCTCGGCTAGCCTTTTTACTGCTTGGTAAGTTGCCAATTGCCTGCCTCATATTTATTCCTGCGGCAAATCCGGCCTGATCTCTTTGGATTGAAGGATTTTCATAGGAATATTGGAGGATTCCAATTCATTGGATTTTTTCCTAAAGAAGCCCTTTGGATCAAAGGAACCACACCTCCAAAATTCCTATGGATGCATTCCTACACCTCAATCCTATAGGAATTTCAACATCCACTATAACCTCTTTTTTACACTGATTCGCGTAGGATCGAGGCACTTTTCCTGTGTTTTTCCTGTGTTCCATCCAAATGACCATTCTTGTAGTTTTCCTCTATTTTGTAATCCTCTGTTTTGCACCTACAATCCCGTCAAATTCCTGTGTTTTTTGAATTCCTTTGTTTTCTAATCCTGTGATCCAAAGAAGCCCTGAACCAAGTTCTACTCCTCTCTTAAGTCTGAACTGAACGCCAAGCACAGCTACGAGTTATCTGCTCGTAACTTGTAGTGATGCTACTATTGATTCAGTAGTGTGACCTGGAAGGCTGGAGGTGGTCGGCAGCTGGCATCAGCAGATCGGTCGCAATGATGGCGTGCCTTATCTGTCTGTAGGATACACCAGCGCTGGGCCTCCCCCTACACGGAGGGGGAGGGGGGGCCTGCACGATTCATGAACAGAAGGGTAGCGAAGAACGATGGTCTGATCGAACGATGTGTTTGACCGGCTCCTTAATACTATGTCGCCATGAATGCTGGAACGCCATGGCTGGACGAAGGGAGCCGTGCAGTGCAGAATTTCATGTACGGATACGTTGCAAGTCACGCAATACTCCTTGCATTCCATAATGTAGAGTGTATAGATTTTCTCAAAAGTCAAACATTATAAACTTAAAACATTCGTATTTAAAATACCAAATGCATATCGTTACGATAACTTTGTGCTGAATCGGTGACAGTTAATATGTATCGGAGGGAGTAGGGCATCTTATATAACAGTGAAGACAGGGAGGGAGTAGAAAACGAAAGAGGGAATGGGAATGAAACAGCGGCTGGCGCTGTGCTCGACACAAATACACGGATGAAGACGCCAGCCAGGACAGCAGGAGACCTGGATGTGATGTGCGAGATATTCGTTTGCCAAGTGACGCTTTGCTAGCTAATTGGGAGGAAGATGGAGTGCAGATTCAGACACGAGCGCTGGGATCTGAGGCGAGCACATCGGCCATGTCCCCGTCGTTGACTGACTTACGGTTTTCTTGGTAAGACTAGTTTTTTTTTTTCCTAGGATGATTATTTTTCTGGGCAGCTAAACTGCGAACAAGTCTCCGTCCAAAGGAGCGGAGGATCCTGCCAGCCACTTCTCTGCCGTGCAGTTCCCGCAACTGTAGAAACGTCAAAATCTGAAGCAAAAGACACGGGACGTCTTTTTACTATGCTGGTATATAATCAAAATCGACGGCCACGCGAAGGTTCCAAACGATAGACTTTTAACCCCCCAAAAAAAACAAAGCTTCCAGGTTCTCGGCTTATGCAGAGGAAAAGCTAGCCCAAACCTGTGCAGAAAAGACGTACCGTAACAAAAATACCGGGGCGCACAAGTAACTGAATTTCACAACAGACCAAGGCATCTCACGTATAGTCGAGAGTCACGTATTTAGCAGCACGGAACACAACACATCTACACAGAAACCTACTGTATTTTTCTAGCTAACATACTCATGTCAAATTGCCAGCAAGTTACAAACAAAGGGGCACCGAGCCACTTCAGCGAGCACCTTGGTTCCTCCACACACACACACACACACAGAGCACCTAGCCACTTCATGTCAAATTGCCAGGAAGGTACAAAGGGGCACCTAGCCACTTCAGCGAGCACCTTGGTTCCTCCACACACACAGCAATGCTTCTTTCTGGTACTGGGAGGGTTTGGCGACGAAGGAACCATTTTAATTCCCAGACCAACCTCAAGCCTTGATACGTTGGTGAGGATCAGATGACGTAGCGGTAGGTCACGTATTGTCCGGCAACTTCGCTCTGCCGGGTGATCTTCACCACCTGCCCACGCTTCATGCCGTAGTATCTTGCTACCGGATCCGTGAGCTGAATCCTGGGGAGCTGCATCGTAAGATAACTCCAAATCATCAGAAACTAGTCTGCCACTGTAGCAAAAGATTGGGGGGAAGTATCTGTGTTCTGTTTGTTAGAGGTACTGTGCTAGGGGTCAAGCTTCTTAACGAAACCGAGGTATCAAAACTTGATGGATGTGAAATGTGACCAATGCAAATTATGGGGCACTAACTGGTTTCAAAACAACAAACTCCTCAGATTATCATAGTCACCAACATATCAGGCCAGTACACTGATATACTTAATTTTATCCTAGAAAGCATTTAAAACAGTACAAATTACAAAATATGTTGCTAAACCTTGTCAGTTGATCACCCACAGATCCACCATACATACGCAGACATATTGCACATATACATAGGACCCATTCACTACTCCCTCCGTATCAAAATATAAGACGTTTTTTGACATTGTCATAGTACTTATGAACTTCTACCGAAAAAGGCTTTCCCCCCGCTTTATATATAAAGCAACGATCGACGACATACAGACTGCAAACCACCCGACACCACACACACACACACACACACACACACACCCAAGGTAGATACAAGGGGGCTGACGAACAACAACACTAGTCCAAATGCCCCAAAGCAGACAACTAGTAGACAGATAGAGCATACCTAAGGATCAAAGGAGCTCTCCACCGTGAACGAGTCACCATGAGGAGACGAAGCCGAAACTCGACTAACCAAGGACTCCAAAGCGGTGCTTCCAGGAAAGAAACAACACTGTAGAGCCGCCACCGCCCGATCCACTGAATCGAGGTTTTCACCCGGAGTAACACGAAGGACGCAGGGCCACCGTAATGGAGCCTTCAAGGGAACAACGCATGGACGCCACCGCGATCTGTCTGGCCAGAGCCAAACGAGGTTTCAAACCGGCCACCACCCTCCGCCTCTGCCTGGCGTACGGCCCTACCCAAGAGCGCCGACCGCACCACCACCGTAGATCATCGAGAGCCCGCCCCCATGCATGCCGCCCACTCGACCATAACAGCGAGCCCGTCAACACCCGAGCCACGAGCTCCGCCAACGAGCCCGCAGCTCCCGCCACCAAGGCCGCCCTGGAGACCATCAAAGGAACGGGCTTTGAGTCGACCGGCAGGCCCCTAGCACCAACAGCACCGCCGGTGACCGTCCCGCCATGAACGGTCTGCAGCGAGGAGGTACTAGGCCTGGAAAAGGGGAGGGGGGAGCGGAGCTCGTTCGAACCGGCACACCCCTGCGCCGGTCACAGGTAGTTGGGCTACCCGTCCCTCAAGCAGCCTCCCATGAGTCACCACTGACACCCTAGCACGGCCACCGGCCAGAACCACGCGAGGAAGGTGCAGCTACCCGTCCGCCGGCGAGGGCCGCCGGATCAATCGCACCGGCCGCTGAAGAAGGCCTTCGGAGGGGCCAACACATTGACCC
>NC_057798.1:526792441-526801967 GCF_018294505.1 Triticum aestivum
AAGGGTGCCGCCCACAGCCCTCTCCACCCAACGCCGGCGCTGGCCGCCACCTGCAGAGATGGCCAGCCGGACCAGAGGCGAGAACCATCACCTTGACGCCCGTCGCACCGCCACCAAGAGGTCGTCGCCGACCACTCCTTACCACCCCCGCGCCGCTAACCAATCCGGAGCCCAGGCCCGGTGGATCTGGCCCACGCCCGACGACCCGCGCGAAGGACGAAGGAAGCCCCGCGCCGCCTGCGCCGACCAGGCTTCGCCCGTCCACGCCCTTCGGCGGTGGCGAGAGGAGTAGGAAGGAGGGGGGGGGGCGAGCGGAGGAGATCGGGAAGCCCTCCCTGGTCGCCTCGCGGGTGGTGGCGCGGGAGGGATAGGGTTCGCGGGGGGCTGTCAGGTTTGTTTGGTTGGCTAGCGAACACTTATTAACTTCTCAGAAGCATCACTTCCCAAGCAAACTATCGAATACCATCCTTTAAATTTTAAAGAGTTTCTTAGGTGCCCATTCTACTTACAAATTTAATTATTCAAATTCAAACACACAAAAGGGTCCAAATGAAGGGAATGATAGAAAGTACAGGAATCAAGTGCTATGAAGTGCCCACAAGTGCTCAACAAGATCATCTTGGAGCTGGGTATGAACTTCTCGGTTACTTCATCCTACTGCCAACTGTGTCACATTCTTACCCTTTCAGAAAAGTAATTCACCCAGAATATCCACTGAGTAATGCAATATCATGTGTTCCCAAATTAAGATCAACCATAATTTTTGAACAAAGATAAACTAAAACTAAACAACAACATGACATAAAAGTCCTGCAAACTAACAGGGTTAGGTGCATGCTCCACGATATCCAATTATTATTGTTAGGGAAATAGGATTATTGTATATTTGTGAGGATATGATCCTGGTAGTTAGGCAAGTAGGATTCGATCGGCCACGTCATCTGCCTGCTGGCGTGTTAGTATAAAACAATATTCAAGAGCACCAAAACAGCAGCATTGTCTGTCTAAACCGAGGAAGGGGAAGTGTTCCTATAATGATACTTGAAGGGAACAGAAATGAACCTTTGCAGAACTCATAGGGTGTTTCATACAATCAATTTGTAATGTGCACATACATTTTGATCTGATGGAATAGGCGGTCACATTTGTCGATAATTTAATTGTTCATAGATTTTCTACATAAACCATCTCATGTATTATATGGCTTAAAAACGAAAAGATTCTTTTCATAATGGCATGCTTGCAAAGGTTAGGATATCAGGCCAGTGAGGCAGTGACACAGAGAAAAGGAATATGCAAATTCAGCTGACCTGAGTTTCGTGGGCAGTGTATTTCTGCAGCAGCTCCTTCTTCTCCTCGTCACTCAGGAGCTCGTGCTTCGGAACGAGATGGTGTTCAGTAATGTTTACAAGAAGCTCCCCTTCCTGCAGAACAGGGCAGCACATTAAACTTTAGCTATTGGTCCCTGGAGAGGGAGAGACTCAAAAATAGCCATACGAGTACGAGGCAGAGAGGCAGGGATGCAGAGGAGGGCGACCTGGAAGACCTCGAGGTGGTACTTCTTGCTCTGCGCGACCTCGGTCCGGGCCGGGCCGCTCAGCGCCTTCTGCAGGACGAGTATGCCATTGGTGGCGTTCCCCAGCTTCATCTTCTCGACGCAGCTCCTGACCACGGCCAGGCCGGTCTTGGACTCGTCGAGGAAGAAGACGTTGACCTGGAAGAGCAGGAGCGACACCGTCAGTCAGAAGACACCCCACAGTGGAAATCGGAGGCGGCGGCGCCAGAGGGGGAGGGGACCTTGTCGTTGGGCTCGCCCTTCTTCTCGCAATGGATGACGATCTCGTCGCGGCGGACGGGGTCTCCGTAGCGCTCGACGAACTCGTACAGGGACAGCTTGATTTCGTCGTCCTTCACCTTGTACCCGCGGTCTGCCAACATCTGTAGCGCCGTGCGCCGTGCGCGGAACAGCCGCTTGTTGTCCCCGTCGGACGACATCCCTCCTCCGCCTCCGATGCCCCCGCGCGAGGGGTTTGGCCTGTATCGGTGGGGAGAAGCGGCGCCGGCGCGGGTGGAGGGAGGGCGGCGTGGCGGCGGGTTAGGGTTTTTGGCTATGGCCGTCGCTTGGGCGGTTGGGCTTTTAGGTGAAAAAAAACCTTGCAGTTCGGCTCAGTGGAGGCTTTCCGAACAGGTGAAACACATATGGCTCCCCAAAACAAAAAAAGACAAAATGGACATGTTTTTCTTTTTTGTGTGTGTGTGAAAAAATGGACATGTTTTTCTCTGTCGTTACCCCGGAAAAAAACACCTTTTATTGTACTTGCATCAACTTAGAATTGAGTGCCATTTATAGAAAATGACTCCATGCTCCGCACTCTTGTTCTGTTCTAAGTTGTTCATGTTTGGGGAGGAGGAAAACGATCGGATCGAACCGGGAGTAGCATATGAAGCAGACATGAGGGGTACCAGAGACTAACATGGGTTATGCCACGCCATTCTTCACTCGAGGAACTGTCTTCTTTATTTCTAACAAGATATTGCCGCTAGTTGTTTCGTTTTGGTTTAATCTGCGTTGTCTTGCTTTTAATTAGTATGTTCTAACACATGGGTCGGTCCAAAAAGCTCCCATTTGCTTAGCTTGGTTCCCTGCTCCAGCTGCTCGCTTAATTATTTTTTTCGCTCGCTCCACTGCTATCCTACGAAAAGCCAGCTCTTGCTTTATTTGAAATAGTTCATTGAATTAAAAGATGTTCATGGATTTTAAAAATCCTACATTTTCTAAAAATATTGTAATAAAATCTTCAGAATAAAAATAATCATGGATTTCAAAAAAATATTCACAAACTTAAAATATTGTTGCAAAATTAAAATGTTCACAAAAATTGAAAATGTTCATGAATGTAAACAATGTTGTGAGTTAAAAAAGTTCACTATTTGTATAAAATCTTCACTAATTTTAATAAATGTTCATGAATTTAAAGTGTGCAAAAAAAGAGAAGAAAAACAAACAGGAACCTTCAAACCAACAACATACACCCCTTACAAGCGGGTCCCAGCGACCCTATAGACCCCCAACGCACCGGGAGGCTCCAAATCTAAGAAGCTTAGTATCTTAATACATAGGTTTCATCCCAAATAATATGACGGCGTGACCAGAAAAATGAGGAGTAAAAAGACTCAAAGTGTGTTATTTTGTCTAAGTGGGACTTAAATGTGTGTTGTTCGCGAAGACAAAAAATATATATGAAAAGATGTGCTTTGGAGAAAGGCAGGAGTGGGTGCCATTTCGTAGAATTCTCTTCCAAACAAGGGTCCGCCACTGGTTTCTCAACAGAAAAAGGTGACTCAAAAGTTGTTGGAGAGCCCTGTTGGCATTTTTGGACCATTGTCTGTTGTTGGTATTGGAATACTCAATGAGTTACTCAAAAAAAAAAACTTACGACAATGTCAGATAATTTTTTTAATGCCTCCACCGCGTGCCTAGCCATTGCATTGTGGCTCATTTGAAGTACCCTTGTCCGCATTTGCAGGCATTTTGCCTGATTTTCTTAAATCTTAGTGTAGAAATTTTCTTAAAATGCTTGAGAATCTTGATGTTTTGTCTATTTTAAAGGTTTTGTTTTTGTAAATTCTGGGCATAACTGTTTTATCTCTAGCATGCACTATTATAACAGAAAAAGGTTCATTGATCAGCTTGAGTAGCCATCATTCTTCTAACCTGATTAGTGGTTGGCCACAAGTGACAGGCCAAACCAAACCAAACAGATATAATACGGCAGTCCTTCTGGACTCCCTCTGAACAACCCTTGCGGCGAGCGAGGTTGATAATCAACTACCTCCCGGCACGCACATATGGTCAGCCGTGAGCAATGTGAAAGCAAAAAAGGAAAAAATTGAGATTGATCATCAACCACCCATCACATCGCATAGGGAAGGGAAAATAGCTCGAGGTTCACCACACCGCTGCCATTCTCACCCTACTTCATGCATGCCGGGAGGGGAACCTCATGCTGCAAGCTTTGCTTTGCTCGTCAAACAAACAACCGTACCAGATTAAATGGTCATACCATTTATATATATTTAGCTAAATACAAGAGCACTAAACTGAACCCTGAAACAGACCGACTATTTCGGGTAGCAAAGAGTTATTTCGGGTAGCACCAATTGCCCCGGCGCACCAGATACGCTCTCGAGCTCAGACAACATAGCGATACGTCACATATTTTCCAGCAGTCTCGCTGGGCCTGGTGATCTTCACGACCTGTCCACGCCTCATGCCATAGTATCTTGCTATTGGATCCGTGATTTGAATCCGAGGGAGCTGCATCATCACAAGACAGCACAAGATCATCAGAACCTAGAGTACCACTATAATAATGGAGGCTAATATCTGCATTTTCTTTACTAATGTACATAAGATATTTCTCCTTATACTATTGATTGGAAGAGCACCTGCCGTTTTACGGCAAAAAGGAAGACATATGGGGCCACGCTTTTCTAAAGAATGAGATTATGGAAATTGATGAATGCAAAACGTGACCAATGCAAATAGTTCAACCACTACCAAGTGAAAAGGGTAAGCAACACTTAAACCAACGCAGCTTCCTACTAACTTCAGAGCATTATGCATCTTAATCTTAACAAACAACGCACGGAAACAAACAAGTACACCAAAACTGATATGAGAGTAACAAATTCTAGGACACTTGTCACTAACATTACCCAACAGACCAAGTATCGCTGTATAAAATATGCACCACACCAGTGTCAGTAGAACACCCATAGACTCACTAACCTATGTGAAACATAATGCTCATATATCTAAGAATCCTTAAGTAAACATTAACTCTGAAAGGAACACATCCGAAGCAGACTATATAGCATCATTCTTCAAGTTCTAGAAGAGCTTCTGGCATGTACTCCCTCCGTCCCATAATGTAAGACGTTTTTTGGCACTACACTCTGCCAAAAAACGTCTTACATTATGGGACGGAGGGAGTACATCCTACTAACTTATCCTGCTACCACCTGTGTCTAACATTCCCAGCTGTTCATGACATCACCATATTACTTTCATCAAAGTAGCACCTCAGCTACGGTCTTACACATGATCAGTTTCTTGCTCATCCCGATTCTACACTTAATAATATAGAATTCACATGTTTCTAAATTATGAACAACCATAATTGTTGAATCAAGATGACTTAAAGAGTAACAAACATACATGACTTAACAGTTCATACTGAAAGCAAATTAACACAGCACTGGCCAGGATATTCATCCACATATGTATATGGACCTTATTATCAGAAATGGCTTATCTACTATTTGTAACGGACACAGGGATATGACCTTGTAGTTCTGCAAGTAGGATTGTATAAGATTGTATCCTTACTATTGCATTATTAGGGGATATGATCCTGGTACTTGGTGTCTAACAAAACCCTCGGCCTCCTATGTGGCATACTAGCATGCAAAACCACTGTTTTCAGGACAAAAAACCATCTATGTAAACCAGGTTGTGGTATAAAATAAAATGCTCCAGTTGGGATTAAGTACGAGGGGCATTATTTTGGTGAAATATAGCTTGAGGAAGTAGAGGGAACCTTTTCTTTCAAATCAATAATGTGTTTCATCCCAACACAAACATCTGGAATATCTACATGAAGGTATGCTGGAATACAGGGTCATGGTTTTTAGCTATAATTGTCTGTTCACGGATGATTATTAACGGCTTACGGCTCAAACAGAAATATATTTCACATAATGACATGCTTGCATCGATTAGAAGATCATCAGGTCAGTTACAGTGAGAAAAGGGTTGGCAAATTTGTATGACCTGAGTTTCTTTCACAGTGTATTTCTCCAACAGCGTCTTCTTCTGCTCCTTTGTGAGGAGCACGTGCTCAGGAACCAGATCGTGATTCTTAATGTTTATAAGAAGCTCCCCTTCCTGCAGGACAACACTACATTAAATGTCAGCGACCGGTTCCCATGGCGAGAGGCACTGGATATTAGTCAGACGAGTACGAGGCATGGATGTAGAGCGCGACCTGGAAGACCTCGAGCATCAGTTTCTCCTTCTCCTGCGATAACCCGAGCACCGCGTTCCGGGCAAAGGCGGTCAGCGCCTGCTGCACCACGAGTATGCCATTGTTGACGTTCTCCTGCTTCATCTTCTCGGCGTAGCTCTTGACCGTCTTCATGCCGGGCTTGGGCTCGTTCGGGAAGAAGACGTAGATCTGGAGCGGCATTGCCAACACCGTCAATCAGTCCACGCCCTAGTACGGAAATCGCGGGGAGGAGGTGGGGGGCAGGGGACGCACCTGTTCGTCGGGCTTGTCCTTCTTGGCGCGGTTGATGACGAGGTCGTCGCGGCGCACGGGGTCGCCGTAGCGCCCGACGAACTCGCCCATGGTCATGTCGACGTCGGCGTCCACCACCAGGTACCCGCGGTCCCGCAGCATCTGCATCACCGTGCGCCGGACGCGGAACAGCCGGCTCGCCTCCCCCTCTGCCGCCGCCATCCCTTCGCCGATCGCCCGCGCGAATTTTTCGCCTGCCTTTTGAGGAGAAAGGACCGGAGGCACCGGACGTAGGGGTTTGGGGGGAGGAAGGAGGGTTCCAGAGACACCGGCACCGATTGGCGAGGAGCGAGGAAGAGTGGGTCGGAGCCGGACCCGAGACCGAGTTATGGGGGTTTAATATGGGCCGGAGAATGATCTGGGCTGGGCTGGCCCTACGAACATATATGAGGAATACACACAGCGGATCTGGGCTGGGCCGGTTCCTATGGCTTTTTTGTAGAAACCGTGGCATTTCGTGGAGGAACCACGAACTTTTTTTGAGAAACCATGGCATTTACAATGTACTATATACCATGACATTTTTATTTTTAAGTGCATGTCATTTTCTTTATTAAGAGCATGTCATTTCTATTTTAAAGAACATGGCATTTTTGTTATTAAGAGCATGGCATTTTTTTTATAAAGAGCATCGAATTTTGTTTGCATAAGCATGCCACCTTTATTTTAAAAGAGCATGGCACTTTTAATTCAGAGAGCGTGGCATTTTTATTATAAAGAGCATGGCACTTTTCTATTGAGTGTGGCATTTTTTATTTTGCATTGTAGAGCATTGCAAATTTGTTAGTGAGAACTTGCCCCTTTTTTATTATTAAGAGCATGCCTTTTCTTTTATTAAGATCATGGCATTTTTTAATCTGTAGCGTGGTAAAATTATTTTTACCATGTTTTATAGCATGGCAAGTTTTAGAAAATCACATGATGTTCACATGGGAACTGATAAACGTTTAAAGAGCATGGCAGGATTTTCTTTTACTAACAACATGCACTTGTTGAAGAGCATGGCAATTTTATTATTAAGAGCATGCCACTTTTTTATCTGGAACATGATTAATTTTATTTTAATATATGGATCATGTCATTTTTTGAGTTGTTTGTTATGACAAAGAACATGGCAATTTTTTAATTTTGGATAACTCCATTTTTTTATTTACATTTTCTGGCATTTTATTATCTCAGTCCTAACTTTTTCCTTTTCTACCTTTTATTATTTTATTTTATTGCAAAACTTAAAACTTGTTAACATGGCAACTAAATTTTTGTTGTCATCGCAACTTAAATTATAGAACCATGACAATTAAAATACATTTTTGTCTTTGTTTTTTAGTGGACCATGGCATTTTTATACACACATTTTTTATTTAATACACAAATCTGCCTTAATCAATACGTGTTCTATTTGAACATGATGGCTTTTTTTATTATGTACATCATGGAATTGTGTGTGTGTGTGTGTTTAACTATTTAAGATAAGGTCCATACACCCATTTAAAAAAATCTCACGGGAAAATGGGATTTTTTGGCCCAACTGTTTGGTCGTTCCTCCCCGCGTGATTGGTCGAGACGTTCGCAGTTGTCCCCTCCCAGGTGAACATTCCCTAGTTATTCGGGTCCTAAGACAAAATGGAAAGGGTTTTTTGTGCCTTTCCCCTAGAAGAATACATCTCTTTACCAGAAAAAGAAAGAAGAGGAAAACACATCTCGTTCTCTTTTCATCAAAATGATTTAGAATTGAGAGTCACTTACAAAAAATGACTCCATGCTCCTCTTTTGTTTCTCTAAGTCGTTTGTGCTTGGGGAGGAAGTCGGTCCAATCGAACCGGGAGTAGCATACCGGGTAGACATGAGGGGTATTAGAGACTAACACGCACTTCACCACGCCGCTCTTCACTCGTGTGATTGTCTTCTTTCTCTAGCAAGTTGTTGCAGACAATTGTTTCGTTTTGGTTTTACCTGCGTTTGCTTGGGTCAATTATTTTTATGGTTTTTTTAATCTCATTTACCTATCGTGTTGGGGTGCTTTTTGAGACAATATTTACTCTAAAAGGAGAGTGGAGTTGTTCAATGTGTGGTTGTGGTGTCCTTACACATCTCGGCTCTCGCGAAGATTGTTATGTGAGCCCCCTAGGAGCTCTTATTCTACACCAAAATCATGGAATTGCTACTATAACGTTCACATGGGTCGGTTCATGAAGCCCCCGCTCGCTTAGGTGGCTCCCTGCTCCACTCGCCCGCCTAGAATTTTTTTTCCGCTCGCTCCATTGCTATCTTATAAAAAGTCGGTTGTCGCTTTATTTTTAGAACATTCGTTGAACTAAAATATGTCCATGGGTTTTAAAATTCATATATTTCGGAATGTTCATGAATTAATAAGTTTTATGAATTAAAATAATCAAAGATTTTGTTTAAAGGTTCACCATATTTAAAATGTCACAAATTTTATTAAATGTTCATGCATTAAATTGTGCAAAACAAATAATTAAAAACAAAGAAAGAAAACTAATAAAAGAAAAAACAAATAAGAACCCTCAACCAACTATATACACCCTTACAAGCAGGTCCCAGCGACCCCACAGACCCCGACAAACTGGGAGGCTCCAAATCTAGTGAGCTTAATATCTTAATAGAAAATTAGCAAAATTTTAAAATGTACATGAATTTAAAAAATGATCGGGGATTTTTTTAATGGTTAGTGTATTTTAAATGTTCACTAATTTTAATAAATGTTTATGAATTAAAATGTGCAAAAAATATATATTTTTTAAAACAAGCAGGAACCCTCAACCAACTACATACACCCTTACAGGTGGGCCGCAACGACTCCATTGACCCCGACGGACCAAGATGCTCAAAATATAGTGAGCTTAGCATCTTAATAGATTCCATTCAAAATAATATGACGGTGTGGTCACAAAAATGTGGAGAAAATTAACTCAAATTGTGTTATTTTGTCTAAGTGGGACTTAAATGTGTGTTGTTGGCAAAAGACAAAACAAAGGAGATGTCCTTTGGAGAAAGGCAAAAGGAGTGAGTGCCTTTTTGTCAAATTTCTCTTCCAAAGAAGGGTGTGCCACTGGTTTCTCAACAGTAAAAAAGGTGGCCCAAAAGTTGTTGGAGAATCCTTGTTGGCATTTGTGGCCCATTCCTGTTTTTTTTTTTTTTGA
>NC_057798.1:526802391-526828045 GCF_018294505.1 Triticum aestivum
CATTTGCAGGCTTGTTTTCTGGTTTTCTGAAATCTGCGTATAGATATTCTCTGAAGTTAATGGGATTAGGTCTTTCCAGATGCCAATGCTTGAGAATCTCAAGGTTTTACTATCTATTTTAAAGTTTTTTCTTTTTGTAAATTCTGCGTATATCTGTTTTATCTCTACAATTGCACTATTAACAGAAAAAAGGTTCGTTGATCAACTGGGGTGGCGGTAAGGCAAATTAGCTGCAGGTTGGCCACACTGCTGCCAATCTCGTGTTACTGCATCATTTAGCAGATATATGTTGAATGCATAAACCGGCACTCCAGATATCCCACGTTCCTGATGCTCCAGCTTTTCTCTGTTCGTCACATAAACAACGGTACCAGAAGTCATGATCATACCATTCAGATAAATACATGAGCACTAAGTTGAACTCCGCGAATTAGACCGACTATTTCAGGTAGCAAAGAGCTATTTAGCTGTGTCGAAGAAGAAAAAGAAAAACTACTGAAATCTACGTCTAGATGCTAGCTAACAGAGTCATGTCAAATTGACAAGCAGATGTAAAGACAGAGCACTAAGGCGGTTCAGAAAGTACTTCCGTTCCTCGAGAAAACAAGTGTCTACTACTGAGGAGCTAGCATTGGAGGAAGCATTTTAACTGGCAGTGCTTGCAGAACATCTCTGGCCCGTAGTGGAGCTCAGACAACATAGCGATATGTCACATATTTTCCAGCAGTCTCACTGGGCCTGGTGATCTTCACGACCTGTCCACGCCTCATGCCATAGTATCTTGCTATTGGATCCGTATATTGAATGCGAGGCAGCTGCGTCATCACAAGACAGCAAGATCATCAGAACCTAGAGTACCACTATAACAATAAAAGGTAATATCTGCATTTTCTTTACTAGTGCACATACAACATTTCGCCTTATATCATTTATTGGAAGAGCTCCTAGTGTTTTGTCGCAGAAACAAAACAAAGGACATTTGTGCCCAAACTTTTCAAAACGTGCAACCACTACCAAGTGAAAGGGGTAAGCAACACTTAACACTTGACCAATGCAGCTTCCTACTAAGTTAAGAGCATTACGCCTCTTACACTTAACAAACATCCCACAAGAATGAACAAGTACACCGAAACTGATATGAGTGTTGCAAATTCCAGTACACATATCCCTGATGTTATCCAACAGATAAAGTACTGCTGTAGAAAATACACAACAGACCAGTGTCAGTAGCACCCATAGACCACTAACCTATGGGAAACATAATGCTCATATATATAAGAACCCTTAACAACACATTAACTCTGAAAGCAACACATCTGAAGCAGACTATATAGCATCATTCTTTAAGTTCTAAAAAAGTTTCTGATGTGTCCATCCTACTAGCTTATCCCGCTACCACCTGTGTCTCACAATCTCAGCTTTTCACTACAACACCATATTATGTTCATCAAAGTAGCATCTCACCTAAGGTCTTACACATGATCAGTTTGTTGTTAGTCCTGATTCTACACTTGACAATATAGAATACACATGTTTCTAAATTACAACCAACCATAATTGTTGAATCAAAATGACTTAATAAGGGTAATAAACCAACATAACCTAAAAGTTGTCATACCGAAAGTAAATTAACAGCGTTATGCCCAACGCTAGCCAGGATATTCATCCACATACTTATTATCAGAAATGGTTTATCTACTACTCCCTCTGTCCGAAAATAAGTGAAGACATCAGGATATGTATGCCCTAGTAGTTCTGCAAGTAGGGTTATACTCCCTCCTTCATAAAAGTTGTATTAAAGTTGACAAGCTTATTTTGGGACGGAGGGAGCACATGATTGTGTCCTTACTATTGCGTTATTAAGGGATATGATCCTGGTACATGGGGCCTAACAAAACCCTCAGCCTCCTATGTGGCATTACTGACATGCAAAACTGCTGTTTGTCAGGACAAAAAACCAGGTTATGGGATAAAATAAAATGCTCCAGTTGGGATTAAGTGTGAAGGGAATTAGTTTGGTCAATTATAGCTTGAGGAAGTAGAGGGAACCTTTTCTTTCAAATTAATAATGTGTTTTTATCCCAACACAACCATCTGGAATATATGTATATGAAGGTATGCTGGAATACAGGGTCACAGATTATAGCTATAATTGTTTGTTCACAATGATTATTAACGGCTTAATGACTCAAACAGGAATACAGTTCACATAATGACATGCTTGCATCGATTAGAATAGCAGGTCAGTTACAGTGAGCGAAGGATTGGCAAATTTGTATGACCTGAGTTTCTTTCACGGTGTATTTCTCCAGCAGCGTCTTCTTCTGCTCCTGTGTGAGGAGCACGTGCTCGGGGACCAGATCGTGATTCTTAATGTTTATAAGAAGCTCCCCTTCCTGCAGGACAGGGGTACATTAAACGTCAGCCACTGGATCCCATGGCGAGAGACACTGGATATTAGTCATACGAGCACGAGGCATGGATGTAGAGCGCGACCTGGAAGACCTGGAGCCGGAATGTAGAGGTTTCGACCAGTTTGTTGCGGGCAAAGGCGGTCAGCGCCTGCTGCACGAGGAGTATGCCATTGCTGACCTTCTCCTGCACCATCTTCTGGACGTAGCTGGTGACCGCCTTCGTGCCGGGCTTGGGCTCGTTCGGGAAGAAGACGTAGATCTGGAGGGGCATTGCCAACACCGTCAATCAGCCGACGCAGTAGCTAGTACGGAAATCGTCGGGGACGCACCTGGTCGTCGGGGTTGTCCTTCTTGGCGCGGTTGATGACGAGGTCGTCGCGGCGCACGGGGTCGCCGTAGCGCCCGACGAACTCGCCCATGGTCAGGTCGACGTCGGCGTCCAGCACCAGGTACCCGCGGTCCCGCAGCATCTGCATCACCGTGCGCCGGACGCGGAACAGCCGGCTCGCCTCCCCCTCTGCCGCCGCCATCTCTTCGCCGATCGCCCGCGCGAATTTTTCGCCCGCCTTTGGAGGAGGAAGGGCCGGCGGCACCGGAGGTAGGGGTTTGGGAGGAAGGAGACACCGGCACCGAGTGGCGAGGATTGAGGAAGAAGGGTCGGTTGGAGCCGGACCCCGAGACCGAGCTACGGGTCGTTCGCTTCGGTTCGGTCCTCTGTTTTTTTTTTTTTTGAGTCCATGTTCGGTCCTCTGTTTTTTTTATGAATCTCGCTGACTTTATTCAAAGAAATAGTCATAGGTACACATGTTGGGTCATGAGGTGTGCCCAACCAAACATGACGCCCTATACCCAGCTTACAAACATATTTAGCGAGATTGTGAGCCTCAAAATTAAAGTTTCTTCGCTCGTGAACAAAAGAGCAAGAGCTAAAATTATTACAATGACTCAATATTTCATGGACAATAGATGCATTTGGGCCTCCGGTGCCCCGGTTGATGTCGTTTACCACCTCCTTGGAATCCAAAGCCACATATATGTTTCTTACCGTCAGGTCGTAGGCGAGTGCTAGTGCATCCCGACAAGCATATATGTCTCCAGAAAAAGAGGATCCCGCATGTGGCGAAAAAGCACCACCGACGATCTCAAATAGACTCCTTCCTGGTCACGGCATAGAACGGCGACCGCTCCCCCGCTACCTCGCCTTGCCACTGCCCCATCTACGTTGATCTTCACGTTGCCACCCGGCGGATGAAGCAATGGCCGTTGCTGGGCTGGTGTAGTAGGACCTGGGTGATGCTCCTGTGCCGTGATAAGGCCGAGTTGCTCTGTTGCGTGCGCTGGGGGTTGATTTGGGCCGGACAGTGATCTGGGCTGGGCGGCCCTACAAACATATTATGAGTCTATGAGGAATACATACACAGAGGACGCCCTTTCCCTACCTTTGTTTCCTCCGCGGCTCCGACGAAACCCACGGCCACGGTGAACCCTAGATCTTAATTGGCCTTCCGCCGCGCGCCATGACTCGTAGTGGCGGCCGTGGTGGTGGTGGAGACGAACAGCCGCCGGACACCCCCATCCCTGACCTGCCCTGGGTGATGCTGGATTGCATCGCCCACTGCACCTTGCTGGGCCCCAGGGACGAGGCATTCGCCGACGACACGACATCGGAGGTCTCCGAGACCTGCACTGGTAGCCCCATCGTCGTCTCCCTCAGGGTCGCTCCGCCCCCGCCATGTTTCGTCTCTACCTCCACTTTCCAGATGGGCTCAGGCCAGAGATGAAGCTGTTGGAACCAGTGGCGGAGCTACATGCAATGCTGAGGGGGCCATTGCCCCCCAGCTGTAGCATATTTTCTGAAGGAAAAAAATTAAGAGCCTTAAAATAAAAAGATTGTTCTCATTTGCCCCCCCCCCAAGGTGCATATTTTTCCTTTGGCCCCCCCTTTGAATCTCCGCTAGCTCCGCCACTGGTTGGAACCGCCCTCCGTCCTCGCGGCTCATGGCCGCTCCATACTTTTCCAGACCTATGTCCCTCACATTGACCAGTGCTGCCCCAACTATTACCCCATTGACTACTTCGTCTACACGGCCCCGGCCGCCCAGGCAAGCGCCCGTCCCTAAGGCGGCTCCCGCCTTGCTTCAAGGGTGGGCAAGTGAACCCGGAAGTGGACAAGCTCTTCCACCCGTACCGCTACCAGCAACAGCGGATGGTGAACAGTGATAACGTCGGCCTGCTGTGTTACGGTGATGAGGAGTTCATAGTGGCCGAGCTCTATTCATGGGGCGAGCTCTCCCTGCTGCACTATGCGCCTGGGAAGGCCATGGAATGGGAATTTAGAGCATCTCCAACAGCCGCGCTTCGCGCCGCGCGCAAAAAACCAGTATGCTGCGCGTGCTTCGGCTGGTTTAGCGCGGTCGCGAGCGCTGGCTCCAACAGCCGCGCTATAATGCAGCACGCGCGCGCCGCTCCAGCAGCGCGCAAAAATACAGCGCGCGCGACTCGCCAGGCATTGCATTGTATATATGGCATTTTGGACACAAAATGAGTTTGAAACATTCAAAATGCAATGAACATGACGTATAAAATTTGACACAAACAAGTTGATGAATAAAAGTTCATGCCCACAAGTTCATCCAACCAAGTTTAGAATGCAAATCAAGTTCAAGACACAAATGAAAGACACATCAATCCTCTTCCTCGTCTTCGTCCTCATCATCTTCCGAAGATGATTCTTCCGCCTCCGAAGATGAATCTTCCTCCCTCTCCTCATCACGCACCGCATCATGTGAAGCTCCGACGGTGTTGGCAAGATCTTACGGCATCTTCATGGGAATGTGTGTGAGGAGGCACATTGAAGGACATTCCGCCCATGGCGGCCGGAGGTGCACCCATGCCTCCCATGAGAGAAGCAAAACTCATGCCTCCCATGGCGGCCATAGCATCGAGGGGTGCTCCAAAGCCACCCATGCCTCCCATGGCGGCCGGAGATGCACCCATCCCTCCCATAGCACCTAAACCGCTCATGGTACCTCCGAAGCCACCCATGCCACCCATGGTGCCAAGGCCACCGCCACCCATGCCGCCAAGGCCACCGCCACCCATGCCGCCGAGCTCCGCCGGTGGCGACGCCAACGCTCCCCGCGCTAGGGTTTCCAGCGGCGGGGGAGGGGTCGCGGCTGTACAACGGGGTGAGCGGGGTGCCGGTGCATGCGTCCATGGCGAAGTCCGGCGCCGGCGCGCGCGCGTGGGTCTTAGGAGGCGGAGAGGAGAGAGTGCGGTGCGAGCGCTCGAGTGTGCCGCGTGTGGAAGCGGGCGCCCCAAATACACCGCACGGGATAGCGTATCCGACACCGCGCCCAACTCGTTGTAGCGCGCGCGCGGTTTTTGCGCGCCCGCTGGAGCCACCCTCCGCGTTGCGCGCGCGCTAAAACGGCCTAATTTGCGGCATGGCGCTAGTTTAGCGCGGCTGTTGGAGATGCTCTTAGGACGTTGCAGATGCCTTATGGCAAGGACGTCCCTGACTTTCTGTATGGTTCCTGGAATACCGACTTCGTCATCCCCTTTGGCAATTCCTTGTGCTGGGTCGATTGCTACCTCGGCTTGCTGTTTGTCAGCGTGCATGGAGATCTTACAAAGCCGCCCCGCTATGTCTCAATGCCAGCAGATCTGGACACTCGTCGTCTCTATATTGACCCAGGGGTCCCTGATCCAGCACGCCGTGTCTGTGTCACTGACAGCGGCATGATTAAGCTCATTTGTATCAGCGATGCTGCAGGCCGCAGCGTGCATATACATTCTTCTGATTTCAAAATCAGGACATGGAATCTGTCTGACGGGATATGGAAAAAAGATGCCACCATGGAAGCCCATGAGCTCGAGAATGTTTTTTCCTCTGACAAGCGCCTGCCTGCTCCTGCCAAAGTGTCACACCGGCAGCACCAGGAGCTGCTATGGTGGACGTGTGAATCAGTGGGCCCCGCTGCCTGCTGGCACGGACCCACCTGTAAGGCGTTTGGCCAAGTGTGGGCACGACTATTTAGCCAGCTGGTGCCATAGTGTGTGTGCGTGTGTAGAAACAGATTCTGAACCCTCCTCACCTACCCTGTATCTGCCTCCTCCCTTGGAAGGAACCTTCTCTCCCAAGTCTCGACTCATCCCCCTTTCCCCTCTCGATCCGATCCAACGTAGATGAGTTCGTGACAGTTGGTAATCAGAGCTAGGTTGCTGCCCACCCAAATTTTCGTTGCCCTCACAACCTCTCGATCTGCCGTAACACCCACCACTGCGGGTGCGGTCTTGCTCCGGTGAGGTCCGCGCAAAATCCCCGGCAGGGTTGGCCGGATTTGGAGCGAGGGCAACGGCGCCGCCCAGCAAACCCTCCGCCCAGATGTCGTAATCCACGGGAGAGCTCAAAACCATGCTGCAGGCGCTCTTGAAGCGCTTCGACGAAACCACGCTGGCGAGCGACAAGCAGCGCTAGGCCCAGATCGCGTTCAACACGCAGGTCTCCGCGGATATGGCGAACATCCGCAAGCAGCTGGATCTTACACAAGAATACGTCGATGAAGTTCGGCAGCAGCAGCGCGAGCTTCCGCCTTCTTCGACCGCCGAGCGCCACCGATGAACATGACGGCGACACCCAAGCCTCTGCGGTGACATCGCTGGAGCACGTCCGCGGAGCCCTCCAGGCCCCGCCGTCCGCCTCGCCAACAACGGCCCACCGTTGCTCCCCACGCGGCACACTTTGCCGTACGCAAGCGTGGGGCAGATGAACGCGTTCATGGCAGGCCGCGACATTGGGCACCGTGAGGAGTACATGGTAAAGCCGTCGAAGCATGACTTTCTGCACTTCGACGGCGACGCACCCAACCTCTGGATCGACCGCTGCATCACCTACTTCGACCTCTACCGCATTCCTCCACACAGCTGGGTCACCACAGCGTCGCTCTACATCGACGGCCACGCCGCGCGCTGGTACCAGGCGTACCGACAGACGCATCGGTCGCCAACGTGGGAGGAGTTCACTGCAGCGATTATCACCGAATTTGCTCCGAACGAATTCGAGACAGAGATGCATAAACTGCTACAACTTCGTCAGACCGGCACCGTCGCGGAGTACATAACGGCGTTCGAGACCCACATGTATCATCTGCTCGCCCTTGACGCGTCGCTCAACCCCAAGCTGTTCATCACACAATTTTTGTTGGGCTTGCGTGACGATCTGCGGGCTGCGGTTTGCCTTCAGGAGCCGTCGAGCATCACTCGCGTGGCTGTGCTGGCCCGAATTGTCGAAGAAGAGGCTGGCACGCAACATGCTCGGTCGCGGATCATTCCGGCCGGACGACCACCACCGCCGCCGCTACAGCCTCCTCCTCGAGCAGTGGGGATGCCCCGACCAGGCGGCGCGGCCGCTCCCAACGACGACCTGGCACGCGAGCGACAACTGCGGGAACATCGCCGCGCCAACGGACTCTGTTTCAAATGTGGCCACCGCTACTCCCGCGAGCATCGATGCAAGCAGGCCGCGCAGCTGCTGACGATTCAGGTCGGCGATTATGGGGAGGTGCTGAGCGACGACGTTGTGCATGCTCTCAACCAGCTCGACACACGTGCGGATCAAGAACCGGAGCCGGAATGCTGCGTGCTCTCCACCCATGCGGTCGTCGGCATCGAGTCGCCGCACACCATTCGCCTGCGCACACTCGTGGGCAACCAAGTCATGCTGCTTTTGGTGGACTTCGGGAGCATGCACAGCTTCGTGTCCAAGGCGTTCGCCGACCGCGTGCATGCCACCATGGTTCCTGTACCCCCGGTGGAAGTCCGGGTGGCTAATGGCGAGTGCATGACCTGCAATAGCATGGTACAAGGGCTGAATTGGTGGATTCAGGGCCACACCTTCACCACCGACATGCGTCAACTGGAGCTGGGTGCTTACGACGGCGTGCTCGGCATGGACTGGCTCGAGCAGTTCAGCCCCATGAGCTGCCACTGGCTCGACAAGACGCTCTCGTTCGAGTACCACGACGCCATGATCACCCTGCAAGGCGTTCGACCGAAGCAGCACGAGCAGGTGGAGGAGATCGAGCCCGAGCAGTTGCGCAAATGGCACGCCGGCAACGACATTTGGTACATGCCGTGCTGGACCTGCTTCGTGCGCCCGAGCCGTCTTCAAACAAAATCCCTCCAAGTGTGCAGAGTGTTCTGACGGACTTCGCCGACATGTTCGCCAAACCCAAGGGCCTGCCTCCTCACCATCGCTATGATCACGCGATCACCCTCGTCGATGATGCGCGCCCTGCAAACTCGCGCCCGTATCGCTACTCGCCACTCTAGAAGGACGAGATCGAACGCCAAGTTCAGGAGATGCTCCAGTCGGACATCATCGAGCACAGCATGAGCCCGTTCGCCGCGCCCGTGCTCCTCGTCAAGAAGAAGGACGACACTTGGCGCTTTTGCGTCGACTATCGCCGGCTCAACGACGCCACGGTCAAGAACAAATTCCCCCTGCCCATCGTCGATGAATTGCTCGACGAGTTAGCTGCTGCGGCCTTCTTCTCCAAGCTGGACCTCCGCGCGGGTTACCACCAGATTCGCATGCGCGCGGGCGACGAAGAGAAGACGGCGTTCAAGACGCACCATGGCCATTTTCACTTCAAGGTCATGCCGTTTGGACTGACGAACGCGCCGGCAACGTTCCAGTACCTTATGAATGCAATCTTCGCCAAGTACATGCGTAAATTCGTTATTATATTCCTGGATGACATTTTGATCTTCAGTGAAACTCTGGACGAGCACCTGGAACATCTTCACCTTGTTCTCGCTCTGCTTCGGGAGCACCAACTGTTTGCGAAGGAATCCAAATGCTCGTTCGCGCAAGACAACATCTCCTACCTGGGCCACATCATCTCCAAGCAAGGCGTAGCCACGGACCCAGAGAAGACACAAGCAATGGTGGCATGGCCGGTTCCTGCAACTGCCACTGAGCTCCGCGGCTTCCTCGGCCTCACCGGCTACTACCGCAAGTTCATTGCGCACTACGGCATCATTGCCAAGCCACTGACAAGTCTATTGACCAAGAAGGGCTTTGAGTGGACAGAAAAAGCTCAGGTGGCATTCGATCTCCTCAAGCGCGCCATGGTGACCGCGCCAGTGCTTGCGCTCCCAGATTTTGCACGCCCGTTTGTGATTGAAACGGACGCTTGTGACATGGGCATGGGTACAGTGCTGGCACAGGAGGGGCATCCCGTGGCGTTCCTCAGCAAAGCCCTGGGGGTGCGTAACCAGAAGCTATCAGCGTACGAGAAGGAGTTCATCGCCGTCATGATGGCCGTCGAGAAATGGCGCACATACCTGCAGAGGGGCCCCTTCACCATCGTCACGGATCACAAAAGCCTCTGCAACTTGCAAGATCAGTAGCTCGTCACTGATTTGCAGCGCAAGGCCATGGCCAAGCTGGTGGGACTGCAATTTCAGTTCCGCTACAGGCGCGGCAGCGAAAACGGAGCTGCGGATGCTCTCTCTCGCGTGGGCGCGACACTCAGCCTCGACGCGCTCTCCATCTGTCAGCCCACGTGGGTGCAGGAGGTGGAAAATTCGTACGCCACGGACGCTGATGCGCAGGATCGCCTGGCGCGCCTCGCGATCCACAACCCCGACAATGATGGCTATGAACTCTACAAAGGGCTCATCCGCAAGCAGGAGTGCCTGTGGATCGGCAAGAACACAACATTGCGCACAAAGATCATCAGTGCGCTGCACGACAGCGCGCTCGGTGGCCACTCCGGCGCCACTACCACCTACCAGCGCATCAAGAAGCTCTTCATCTGGGACGGACTGAAGACCGACGTCTCTGACTACGTCCGGCAGTGCCCTATTTGTCAACACGTCAAACACGAGCAGTCCCGGCCGGCTGGCGCGCTGGCGCCCCTGCTCGTGCCAACGGCCCCCTGGCGCGACCTCACCATGGATTTCGTTAAGGGATTACCATCTTCAGAGGGCTTCGACTCCATCATGGTGGTGGTGGATAGGCTGACCAAATCAACACACTTCATCCCTCTTCGCCATCCATTCAAGGATCCGTAGGTGGCCAAGGTTTTTTGGGACCAGATTGTCAAGCTGCACGGCATCCCTAGCTCCATCGTCTCCAACCACGACCGCGTCTTCACCAGCGCACTCTGGCGCGAGCTCTTCACCAGCGCAGGCACCAAGTTACTCTTCTCCATTGCCTACCACCCCCAAACGGACGGCTAGAGCGAACGCGTCAACCAGTGCATGGAGATGTACTTGCATTGTGCAGTGCACGACGCTCCCCGGCAATGGCGCCGCTGGCTTCCGACAGCGGAGTTCTGGTACAACTCGTCGTTCCACTCATCGATGCAATGCACTCCCTTCAAAGCATTGTATGGCATCGAGCCGAACCTGGGGGCCATGACTCTTTGGGACGACAAGATGGTGCCCATGATCGACGGCGAGCCCTGGGATTGGGGACTACACACGGCGGGTCTCCGGGAATAGATTCTCCGCGCCCATCATCGCTTCAAGAAGCAGGCTGACCGGCATCGCTCCGAGCGCTCCTTCGAGGTGGGCGACACCGTGCTCCTCAAACTCCAGCCATACGCGCAGTTGTCGGTGGCGAACAAACCCTGCGCCAAGCTGGCTTACAAGTACTTTGGGCCATTTGCGGTGCTCAGCAAGATCGGCAAGCTGGCGTACAAACTAGAGCTGCCGGCGGACAGTAAAATTCACCCTGTCTTTCACGTCTCCCAGCTCAAGCCATTCATCCCCAACTATACTCCAGTCTTCTCCGAGCTACCAAGTCCACCCGACCTTGCCGGCCACAATGACGAACCAGTGAAGATATTGGAGCGTCGCATGGTCAAGCGCGGTGCCAGCGCTCTGGTGCAAGTCAAGGTGCGTTGGCGCAATGACACGGAGGCGATCACTTGGGAGGACTAGGACACTCTTCATCAGCGATTTCCTCACGCGCCGGCCTGGGAGGAGCCAACAGCAGGAGATGAAGAACAGCAAGGAGTTTCTGAAGATGGCGCTCGCTCTGAAGGAGAGGGGAATGTCACACCGGCAGCACCAGGAGCTGCTACGGTGGACGTGTGAATCGGTGGGCCCCGCTGCGTGCTGGCACGGGCCCACCTGTAAGGCGTTTGGCCAAGTGTGGGCACGGCTATTTAGCCAGCTGGTGTCATAGTGTGTGTGCGTGTGTAGAAACAGATTCTGAACCCTCCTCACCTACCCTGTATCTGCCTCCTCCCTTGGAAGGAACCTTCTCTCCCAAGTCTCGACTCATCCCCCTTTCCCCTCTCGATCCGATCCAGCGTAGATGAGTTCGTGACACAAAGTTTCCTATCATGAACTTGGTTGATCATGATGTTGTCTGCTTTGTGTTGAATAATGGAAACCACACTTTCTGGCTGGTTGAGGTCAATCTGAGGAAGAAGGCGCTTGGAGCAGTCACCCTCTATACCAACGAAGAAAAAGAAAAGCAAGCAGCAGCAGAAGAACACCTGACCTAGGATGACATTGTCCGCAATACCTTCTTCACCACCGTCTCCGTCAACCCCATCTCCTTCATCCCCAGCCAATTCACCATGTACTTGGATAAGCATGCCATCTAAAGGTATTTAAGTCTCATGTTTATGTGATTATCCTCGCCATTCATGTTAATGTTAAATCTTCAATCTTGTAGCATTTCTTAGCGTTGTCTAGTACTACTTTTACTCATCTCTCATTTATGTTCTTGTTAAGTTTTGAACTCAACTCAACAGAATGCGATGTTTAATTGCTAGGTAATAAGCTTAGGAAAACTTATATTAGCTAAATGACAAATTAATCCTGTGAACCATGGTTTGTTGTATCACATCATAGCAACACACAATGTTGTAAATAGCGAGTTCATCTTTTAAGTATTGATTAGTCATCCGATTTTTAATATGGTAGTTATATTCTGTACTTACTATTATTTATAAATCCCTTGGTAACAAGTAGAATTTTACATTTGCTCTTATATTGATGCTGATCTTCTTGAACATGATATCAGTATCGTACACAGGTCGGTCAGGTAATTGAATAAAGACATTATTAGGCAGTGTAAAACACAACCGAATATTTTAAACATTAACTTGTAAGTAGTACTACCAAAGCAAACACTAATTTCATGTAACAATATCTCATGCATGCTTGCTTAAGAAGCACAATATTTAATCAGTATCCGATTGAATGGAAATATATTCTCTTCGATCAGGTAGCATAGTAGTTTATCAATCAAGTAGTGGCAAGGATGTTCTGGTTCCATCAAATACTACATAATTACATAAGCTTTGTGCTTCAGTTTGTGCAACAGGGATATATTATGAAAACAGAGGGAGTACAAATTACGTGATGTAAAACAAATAGCCAAAAGAAATGACGTTCGTTGCACTTTGTGTCATATAAGGGCTATCTATTTTGTAGTTTTCTCTGTGACTGACATCTCCAAAAATATATGTCATGAATCCTGTTTATTGTTATTTTCATGGTCCGACATAATCTCGGTTTATTGACTTGTGCTCACATCTACATTTGCAAACAACAATACTTGGTCCTGCTCGATAGCCTCTGGCGGTCATCCTCTGCACGATCAAGTGTCGGCATACTTTTTGCACTTCAGATTCATTTAGCTATTAACATGTATTTCTCCATCAGCAGCTGCTTTAGAGCATCTACCATTATGATAGTCATCATAGTGGATTGCTGTAGAGTTTTATGTACATGAGATTGGATTGTTAAATCTGTTTCACAAGCCAAGTAGATAAAGCGGAGCAAATTATTACATCCGTTTGAATATCTGGACTGCGCTTATATATTTTCTGAGACAACTTATGTTTGCATCTCACACTAATGATTTTTTTGGGGGAAACAAGTTACCATAGCCGCCTCGTGACCTAAGTTAGCTTTGTATTTTGATGAAGCCTTGGTTTCAGCAAGA
This sequence comes from Triticum aestivum, assembly GCF_018294505.1. Taxonomy (NCBI): domain Eukaryota; kingdom Viridiplantae; phylum Streptophyta; class Magnoliopsida; order Poales; family Poaceae; genus Triticum; species Triticum aestivum. The sequence goes on from NC_057798.1 coordinate 526,815,784, forward strand.
AGTTAGAGGAGGAAGAAGTAAAGCGAGCAATGGAGAATGGATGGATTGAAGACTCAATGGGAGATGTTGAAGAAATCTGCTGATGCATTTATCTACTGCTGCTGCTACTACTACTACTAGCGCCTGCTGCACGACGACTATGCCACTGATGATGTTATCTTGCTTCATCTTGTCGATGTAGCTCCTGCCCGTCTTCATGCCTGGCTTGGATTCGTGAAGATGTAGATCTGCAGGGACATTACCAACATCGTCAATCAGTCAACACCCTACATTGGAAATCACAGGGAGGTCGGCGGAAGGAGAGGCTGAGGGGAGTGGGGGTGCACCTGTTTCACCAGGCTTGTTGTTCTTGATGCGCGGAAAATGAAGTAAAATTGAAGCAAAACAAGCAAAGCTTTGCCAGTTTCTCAAAAAAAAAAACAGTTCTAATAAAGCTTGGCACTGGTCAGAGTCGAACTTGCGACTTCGCATGTACATAGAATAGGCCTCTCTCTGCGTGAAATTTCCCTCTACTCTTTACTTCAGCTTGTAAAAAGTTATTTTAATCTCCATTAATCTTTACCTGCTTTGGTCAATCACTTAGGTGAAAACCCCTAGGACGGGAAAAAACAGCAGGACCCCCTGCGCCGCCCCTCCAGGGCGTCTCGGGGCGAAACCCTAGATCGCGGTAGAGTCCTCCCCCTCCCGTCTCCCATCCCCCTCGCCGCCGCCTGAGGTCGCCGCCGGGCAAGCCCGGGGCGCCGCCGAGGAAGGTGGCGGCGGGGCATCTGCTGCTCTGCTTTTCGCAGGGAGCCACGGGATCTGGGGCGGTGGCCTCGGTCGGAGTGGCGCCACCGGCTCTGCGGCGAGCGGTGGCGCGGGCGTGGTGGCGGTGTCCCTGGCCGTAAGGACGGCGGGGATCCGTTGGGCGTGGACCTAGCGCGGTCCTGGCGGCCGGCGGCACCAGATCTGGCGTTCCATGCTTTCCCCGACGCAGTGCGATCCCTCCCCTCCGGGACTGGCTCGGCATTCTTCTTCGATCTTCGGCCTCCGCTGCGGGTGGGGTGGTGGTGTGGAACCAAACCAGGAGAAATCCATGGACGGCCATGGCTGGCCGCGACGGTGGCGGCGCCCGAGGGCACCGTTCTTCCTCCTTGGAGGCGTTTGTCAGGTCTGACTCCCTCCACCCGCCCTCCTCTAGCTTCCCGGGTGAAAGCCCTAACCTCGGTGGGCGGCGGCGGAGCTCTCGGCGTCGTACTCCTTCTTGAAGGCGCCGCCTTTGGGGGCTGTTTGGGTGGTGTGCGCTGTTGGGGTGCATTCGGCGACGTCAGTGATGTGTCTTCTTCGTCCAAGCTTGGTGCTATCCCTCCTGTGCGGCCGGGCCATGGGCAATTCTGCTTGTGGGAAGCTTTGGCGGCTCATCGGGAGTGCGGGGATCCTCTCTATATGGCCATCCTCCGGCGACAACCATTCTAGTTCTAGGTGGAGCATTCTATCTTTCGACGGTGCGGCGCCTTTCGAGCCAGGCGAGGAGGTTGTGGCCTTCTTCGGAGATGGAATTGGATGGTTGTGCCGCGCCGGGGTCCATAGTTGTTTGGTGACCACACTCCCAGTGATGCCGGCCATCCCCTTCTCCTTGGTGCCAGCTTGGTCTAGCTCCCTGGTGCTTCGTTCTCGGAGGAGGGCCTCTGAAAGTGCTACTATCGACTAGAGGGGGGGGGTGAATAGGCGATTTTTATGAAAGTCTTCAAAACTTGGAAGTTTCGAAGACAAACAACAGAAATGACCTAATTGTAATGCAGCGGAAGATAAACTACCCAATGCAAGCCATAGTCAAGTATACAAAGATATGAAAGTACGGGACAAATAGCAGCTAGGTAGTAAGGATCAGAATGGAAGACATTATGGAGCCAATCAACAGTAGTAGTCAAGCAATGAAGTCAAACAGATACACAGATAGGAAATGACTTCACGAAGACAAACTAAAGTAAGGTGGGAAGGGATATAACCAGTTGCTTGTTGAAGACACAGGATTTGTTGGACCAGTTCTAGTTGCTGTGACAACTGTACATCTGGTTAGGGAGGCTGAGATTTAACTCAGAAGACAGTGTCTTCACCTTATTCCCCTTGAGCTAAGGACACCCAGTCCTCGCCCAATCACTCTAGTAAGTCTTCAAGGGAGACTTCCAAACCTTCACAGACTTCGTTCACCGGCAATCCACAATGACTCTTGGATGCTCAGAACGCGACGCCTAACCGGCTGGAGGATACACAGTCCTCGAGTGTAATAAGTCTTCAGGTCACACAGACAGAAATACTTTAGTGATGCCTAACACTCTTTGGCTCTGGGTGTTTGGGCTTTGTCCTCGCAAGGATTTTTCTCTCTCTCAAAATCTTCGAGGTGGGTTGCTCTCAAACGACAAAAGCCGTGTACAAACTCCGAGTAGCCACCAATTTATGGTGGAGGGGGTGGGCTATTTATAGCCACTAGGCAACCCGACCTGATTTGTCCAAAATGACCCTGGGTCACTAAGGAACTGACACATGTTCCAACGGTCAGATTTCAAACACACGCGGCAACTTTACTTGGGCTACAAGCAAAGCTGACTCATCCAGCTCTGGATAAGGTTTTCTCTCATTGTCTTCGCTCGAAGACATAGGATTTGAGTTGAGCATCACTTCAGTCACTCTGACTTAGTTCACTTGGACCCCACTTAACACTAGGTGGCTCGTATGACTCAACAAAGAAGAAAAGGAAGCAACGAAACCACACAGTCTTCGCGCTCCATAGTCTTCACGCAATGTCTTCTCATGTCATAGTCTTCAATATGAATATCTTCTCATACCACCATTGTCTTCAATGTCTTCATACATTTTTAGGGGTCATCTCCGGTAGGTAAACCGAATCAATGAGGGACACTACCTGCGTTATCCTGCAATTCTCACAAACGCATTAGTCCCTCAACCAACTTTGTCGTCAATACTCCAAAACCAACTAGGGGTGGCACTAGATGCACTTACAGCCTCAATATCTACAGCTGTGTGCTTATCTGTTTTATCTTCTAGCTTGTAGTTTTGAGGCTAGTTAGTTGCTTTCCAGCGTCTATGTATCTTACCGTGTTGTTTTTCTTTCTTTGGTTCTTGTGATCTGTAAACCTGGCCGGTTGATGGCTTTGTTAATTCAAAGCCGGGCTAGGCTCGAGTCCCATCTCGGGCTCGGTTGATGCCTTTTCTCTAAAAAAAAAAATCTTTACCTGCTTTCCTTTTTGAGTTTGGGATTTTGTTTCCCTCTTCTTTGCAAAAAGAAGCTTGTTCACCGTTTTCAAACTTTGGCTCAGGCCTGCTTTATGCCCGCCGTAGTTCCCTCAAAAGACAAATCAGAGTTTCTTAGCAGATTGCAAGTTCAGGTTTTCCAGTCACTGATTGCTTGACGCTTGGAGGTTGACAAGTATTAAAGGAGATTGGCACGGTTTCTAATTTTGCTTGCTAATTATTCCCTTACCTTCTTACTTGAGCAGTATTGCTATACGTGCACTTCCATATGTCAGTAGTACTAATTTTCCAGGTTACCTTTATTCATCTGCACCTCATATCACCAGTATTGCTCTCGTAGCTTATTCACCACTTTATCTCAACTATGCTCGGCTACAAGAGCATTTGTTGCAAGGTCATTTGTAATGAAAACGATATGCCTTTGACAATATGTGCATATTTATGTAAAAGTTGTACTAAGTCAGTGACATTTATTTTGGAACGGGAGAAATACTATTTAGGAAGTGAATATCCGATAGTGGCGCAGGACTCCGTTTATTCGGGCAGAATAAACCAATAATGGCATAGTTTTAGCATTCAAGCAAAACAAACCAATAATGGCATAGTTTTAGCATGCCTGACTCTGAAGCCTGAGCACCTTGACATCAAACGTCATCCAAAAATGCGAGTGTTTCTCATACAAGTTGCTGACAACATCTGATATCAGCAAAAAGAAATCTTACCATTAATAAACCAAACCAAATCCAACATATCACTTGTTTTCATAATATAACAATAGGAGATGGCATCTACTGGTAAGAACACTTCAGCGTAAGCATGCGCAGGTCATTTCATCTGAAGATGCGTGTGCAACAGAATTAAGAACATACAATCATCAACTTAATAATTGTCCTAAGCAGCACACCAGTGGACAAATAGCAAGAAGCCAATAACTAGCAACAAATTGACCATCTGATGCAAAATTCAGGCTATCAATTCATTGCAGTAAACACATACTTATGTACTCCCTCTGTCCCATAATATAAGAACCTTTTTGACACTAGTGTAATGTGAAAAACGTTCTTATATTATGGGACGGAGGGAGTAGTTATGTGACAATTGCATATGTACAGGTTTGTATTGGAAGAACGGGAGAGGGAGTTGATTTAGCCTTGGCGTGGAAGTTGCTTTATAACGAGGGTGATGTTTAGCTACAGATCTCGAGGATGAAGGGACGGCTGCAATCTAACTTGTTCCATGGGATTGTGAACGAAATGGATCTCAAGGACGAAGGGGCGGCGGAGATGTAACTTGTTCCACGGGATCGTGAACTAAATGGCATATTTGCAAATTTCCTCCCTACTGAAGTAGGCAGCAGGTATCATGTAACATTATAAATAATAAAATAAAATGGAAAAGCTTCTCCTCAACCGACTGATAGTTGGCGCGCATCGACAGCGGCGACTGTTCGACCGGTCTTTGATCATGCGGCGCCCAACGTCCTCCCCACCACACACACGTGCTTTGCAACACGGGTTGTGTTGTGGACAACCGAGCGCAACATGGGGTGTGTTGCAATCCCACCGAATAATTTTAGTGTAGAATCAACCACCTCATGTGATCGCCACGTGTCCGATGGGCTCATGCACTCTCCACCTTATCCTCTCCATTGCGAGTCGTCTTCATTGTTCCTCTACTTCTCTCTCGCACATATGCCTCCTAAACCAGGTCGAGACAAAGTACTCGAGCTGTCCATCGCTACTAGTGCAGGCTTGCTCCCCTTCCCTACCTCCTCCTCCCCGCCTTCTCATGCGTCGCGTCTGAAGGATACTAACAACCCTGTGCGTCCATCATTGATGCTATAAAGCAGTGCCTCGACGACGATGACGACTATGAGGAGTGTTGCAATCCAGAGGGGCGGTGATGCGGGAGTAACGTCATCCATGTTGTAAATGCCTGGTGTTGTGAGAGCAACATCAGCCATGATGCAAACTGTTGGTGTTGTGGGAGCGCCCGTGCTCGTCCCGCAAGCAAATGTTTGTGCAACACGAGGAATGTTGCGACGAGGGCAACTAGGCCGTGGGTTGGCGACGCCATGATGAGACAGGGTGATGCGAGTTGGACGACCAGAACAATGACCAAAGTGGGCAACATCAGACATGTTGTGATGGGATGGTACAAGATGGGCCACCACAACAACGTCGGTGTTGCAAGGCGACGACGACAACACTACACAGGTTGGCGGTCAATATGACGGTTGACAGTGTTACAAGCTTATAGCTCAGGGGTGCCTCGCCTTGTCTGCTGTCGTCCCATGTTGGCTGGCCTGAGGCCCCTGGGTTGGTTCTGCCCTGGACCATCCCAGCAGCGTCAGATACATCTCCAACATATCTATGATTTTTTTATTGTTCCATGCTATTATAGTATCAAGAGATGTTTATTATGCAATTATACATCATTTTTTGGGACTAACCTATTAACCTAGTGCCCAGTGCCAGTTGTTATTTTTTGCTTGTTTTTGGTTTTTAGAAAATTAGTATCAAATGAATCCAAACTCTACGAAACTTTTTGACAATTTTTTCTAGACCAGAAGGGACCCTAGAAGCTTCGGGAGAAGACTTGCGGAGCCGCGAGGGAGCAACAAGCTCGAAGGGCGCGCCGCAAGGGGGGCGTGCCCCCAGGCTTGTGGGCCCCTCGTGGCACCTCTTGATCTAATTTCACTTCTATAAATACCAAAATATTACCAATACATCAGAGATCCACCCAAAATACTTTTTCCACTCCCGCAAGTTTCTGTTCTTTGGAGATCCCATCTGGAGACCTTTTCTAGTACTTTGTCAGAGGGGGAATCAATCAAGGAGGGCCTCTACATAAACCTTGTTGCCCTTCCGATGATGTGTGAGTAGTTTACCACAAACCTACGGGTCCATAGCTAGTAGCTAGATGGCTTCTTCTTTCTCTTTGATCTTCAGTACAGTGTTCTTGGAGATCTATCCAATGTAATCCTTTTTGCGGTGTGTTTGTTGGGATCCGAAGAATTGGGGGTTTATGATCAGATTATTCATGAATATTTTTTGAGTCTTTTCTGAATTCTTATATGCATGATTGTTATAGCTTTGTATTTCTCTTTGATCTATCCATTTGGTTTGGCCAATTAGATTGATTTATCTACTAATGGGAGAGTGATACGTCCATTTTGCATCATGTTTTCCTACTGTTATTTATAATGTTTTTGACCAATGTAATACTTTGTGGAGCAATTCTAATGCCTTTTCTCTCTTAATTTGCAAGATTTACATGAAGAGGGAGATTGCCGACAGCTGGAATTCTGGACCTGAAAAAGCTATGTCAGAGATATCTATTTTGCACATCTCCAAATGAGCTAAAATTTCACGGAGAATTATTTTGGAATAGATAAAAAAATATTGGAGAAAAGAAATACCATAGGGGGGTCACCCAGGTGCCTCATGCCTCGTGGGGCCCCTGGCCAGCCTCCGGTGCCCATCTTCTGGTATATAAGCTCATTTTCCCTATAAAAAATAGAGAGAGGACTTTCGGGACGAAGCATCGTCGTCTCGAGGCGGAACCTGGGCAAGAGCACTTTTGCTCCCCGACAGAGCGTTTACGCCGTTGAGAGGACCAATCTTCATCACCAACAACCCTCCCACCATGGGAGGACCAATCTTCATCAACATCTTCACCAGCACCGTCTCATCTCAAACCCTAGTTCATCTCTTGTATTCAATCTTTGTATCAAAACCTCAGATTAGTACATGTGGGTTGCTAGTAGTGTTGATTACATCTTATAGTTGATGCTAGTTGGTTTATTTGGTAGAAGATTAAATGTTCAGATCCTTAATGATATTCAATACCCCTCTAATATTGAACATGAATATGATTTGTGAGTAGTTACATTTATTCTTGAGGACATGAGAGAAGTCTTGGCATAAGTAATCATGTGAATTTGGTATTCGTCCGGTCTCTTCATGATATGTATGTTGTTAATTCCCTTAGTGGTGTAGTGCGAACATCGACTACATGACACTTCACCATATTTTGGCCTAAGGGAATGCATTGTGGAGTAGTAATTAGATGATGGGTTGCTAGAGTGAGAGAAGCTTAAACCCTAGTTTATGCGCTACTCCGTAAGGGGCTGATTTGGATCCATATGTTTCATACTATGGTTATATTTATATCGATTCTTCTTTCGTGGTTGCGGATGCTTGCGGGAGGGGGTAATCATAAGTGGGAGGCTTGTTCAAGTAAGAACAACACCCAAGCACGGGTCCACCAACATATCAAATTATCAAAGTAATGAACGTGAATCAAACAAATATGATGAAAGTGACTAGATGAAATTCTCGTGTGTCCTCAAAACACTTTGCTTAATAGAAGAGACTGTTCCGGCTTGTCCTTTGCTATAGAAAAGATTGGGCTACCTTGTTGCACCTTTGTTACCATTACTACTTATTGGTCGTTACAAATTATCTTGCTATCAAACTATCGGTTACCTACAATTTCAGTGCTTGCAGAAAATACATTGTTGAAAACCGCTTGTCATTTCCTTCTGCTCCTCGTTGGGTTCGACACTCTTACTTATAGAAAGGACTGCCATTGATCCCCTATACTTGCGGGTCATAATGATTCTTTTCTACCACCGTTGCCGGGGAGTGAAGCGCCTTTGGTAAGTGAAATTTGGTAAGGAAACATTTATATTATCTGCTGAAATTTATTGTCACTTGTTACTATGGAGAATAATCCTTTGAGGGGTTTGTTCAGGGTATCTTCACCTCGATAGGAAGCACGAAGAGTTTCTCCTCAACCTGCTGCACCTACTAAAAATATTTGTTATGAGATTCTTGTGAGTATGATAGAGAAACTGCTAGCTAATCCCTATGTAGGAGATGGAACAATACATCCTGATATGCACATGCACCTAATCTATGTGGATGAAGTTTGTGGATTATTTAAGCTTGCAGGTTTACCCGAAGATGAAGTTAATAAGAAGGTTTTCCCTTTATCTTTGAAGGGGAAGGAATTGACATGGTATAGGCTATGTGATGATATTGGACATGGGACTGGAACCGATTGGGATTGGAATTTCAACAAAAGTTTTATCCTATGCATCTGGTTCATTGTGATCAGAATTAAATATATAATTTTTGGCCTCATGAAGGAGAAAGTATCGCTCAAGCTTGGGCAGGCCTAATTACATGATGTACCGATGACCCACAAGTATAGGGGATCAATCATAGTCCTTTCAATAAGTAAGAGTGTCGAACCCAATGAGGATCAGAAGGAAATGAAAAGCGGTTCTCGGCAAGGTAATTCCTGCAAGCACTGAAATTGTCGATAACAAGTAGTTTAATAGTAAGATAATTTGTAACAGGCAAGTAATGGTAACGGTAAGTAAAGTGCAGCAATGTAGTGTAAGTGCATCTAGTGCTACCCCTAGTTGGTTTTGGAGTATTGACGACAAACCTGGTTGAGGGACTAATCTGTTTGTGAGAATTGCAGGATAACACAGGTAGTAGTCCCTCTTTGATTCGGTTTACCTACCGGAGATGACCCCTAAAAATGTGTGTTTGGGCTTTGTCCTCGCAAGGATTTTTCTCTCTCTCAAATGCTTCGAGGTGGGTTGCTCTCAAACGACGAAAGCCATGTACAAACTCTAAGCAGCCACCAATTTATGGTGTAGGGGGTGGGCTATTTATAGCCACTAGGCAACCCGACCTGATTTGTCCAAAATGACCCTGGGTCACTAAGGAACTGACACGTGTTCCAACGGTCAGATTTCAAACACACGCGGCAACTTTACTTGGGCTACAAGCAAAGCTGACTCATCCAGCTCTGGATAAGGTTTGCTCTCATTGTCTTCGCTCGAAGACATAGGATTTGAGTTGAGCATCACTTCAGTCACTCTGACTTAGTTCACTTGGACCCCACTTAACAGTACGGTGGTTCCTATGACTCAACAAAGAAGAAAAGGAAGCAACGAAACCACACAGTCTTCGCGCTCCATAGTCTTCACGCAATGTCTTCTCATGTCATAGTCTTCAATATGAATATCTTCTCATACCACCATTGTCTTCAATGTCTTCATACATTTTTAGGGGTCATCTCCGGTAGGTAAACCGAATCAATGAGAGACACTACCTGCATTATCCTGCAATTCTCACAAACGCATTAGTCCCTCAACCAACTTTGTCGTCAATACTCCAAAACCAACTAGGGGTGGCACTAGATGCACTTACAATCTCCCCCTTTTTGGTGATTGATGACAAACTGGTTGAAGTTTTCAACGGGGATAAATATGTGAAATTGCAAGGATAGGAAATTGTCTTCATAAGTTGCAAGGGCTCCCCCTGAAGATGTGCATGTAAGTAATTTGCTTTTGGAATGCAAATGCACATGGCAGGTTGTACTTGTGGAGATCCACTTCAACTTATGAAGATAATTCATCATGCATGAACTGATATAGCAAGTAGAATGACATGCATAATGAAAAATGGACGTCTGCAGAATGATCTAAGTGCGGAAGTTATCATCGCACATGCGGAATTTATCATCGCATCACAGTGAAGCAAATAAGTAGCAGACGACCATCAAGTTTAGGTGTTACAACTCAGAGAACCAAATGTTTCAAAAAGGCAAGAGTTGTAAGCACGCGGCAAAATATAATGCAACCGCCCATATGAACCCGTTTGAAGACTATCAACTCATACGCTTCTCCCCCTTTTGTCAGTAAGGACCAAAAAGGTTTGAAGACATAGAGCATCTACTCGTCAGCATGATTAGGTGTAGCAGCAGGGTTGTCGTCGTTGGGTGGCGGTGCAGATGAACTTGGTGCAGTGTCGATGCGCGCAGTAGTAGGAGGTGGTGAAGTAGCATCATCTTCATCATCGATCACTCTGGCATTTACCGTTGCTGCGGAGGAAGAATATTCAGAGTCTTCAAGAGATGGAGTACGACGTAGGACAGCAGTCCGTGGAGGAGTGGAGTCAAATTTGAATCTTTCATTGAAGCCATCGTCTTGAAGATCAGCTTCAGCACTGAGCAGGGTCAAACTCTTCCATGATCGCCGAAAAGTTTCATGAGCAACAAAGGCATTCTTGGTGGCAAGGTTGCGAATGCGATTGACATCCACCAAGAGGCTTTGCATCTGTCTCTTGAGCCACAAATGATGCTTATCCTGTTTCTGATGAAGGGCCACAAGAAGTTCTCGGTCATTGAGAACACGAGAACGCTTCCGAGGCCTTTGTGCAATGGTGCTTTTAGTGGCTTCAGTGGGTGCTCGATGAGGCAGACGAGTGTTTCCAGCCAATGGATAGATTCGTGTCGCTGCTTGAACACCTTCAATAGGCTGAGTGAAGCTTTGGTGCTCGGCATTCTAAAGACAAAGAGGCCTCTTGGTAGGGTCAGAGTATATAGCTTCAACTGACATATCAACCTCTGGCAGAAAGATCATATGATTGCGAGTAGAGGGCTGATAGTTGACAGATGAGTGTCTCTTGATGAGGCGCATGACCCATGGAGCATAAAACTTCAGACCAAATAGGTCAGAGCCGGAAGCAGCAAGTTGCCTGATGAAGAACTCTTGAGTGTTGAAGCTGATGCCATTGAGAATATAGAAGACCAAAGTCTTCATAGCTCCTTCAAGCTTGGCCGCTGATGAATGTCCTTTGACTGGCCATAGAGTTTGCCTGATGATATGATATATGGTGCGAGGCAGATACTCAAGGTCTTCAACAAAGAAATCAGTTGGATATTCAGCGTCAGATGGCAAGGGCTTCATCATGCTCAACATCTGGCTCATATTGGGTTTTGGCTTATGGAAGACACTCTCTACTGCATTGCGGTGTAGCTGACAGTCAGGTTCATATAGTTCTCCAAGAGTGGCTAGCCCTGTAAGCTCGATGATATCCATAGCTTTGGCTTCATGATGAACATTTCCAGTCATCCACTCGAGAACCCATGTCTTGATGTCTCTGTAGTAGCCGCGAATGTGTAGAATAGCATAGGATTGAAGCAATAGCTCTTCATTCCAATGTTCTTTGTCTGTCACAAAGTTGAGCAGACCAGCATCACGAAAGCAATCAAGTGCTTCTTCTAAGCATGGCAGTCCAGCAATGGCTTCTGTATCAAGGCGCATATGAGGGAAAATGCGCCCTTGATCATATAGTACGCATGAGTAATAGCTTCTCTGCTGATAGCTCCAGAACCAATCTGATGATATCCTTGGCTTGGAGTAGGGGTTCTTGGCGCTGTCAAAGAAGGTATTGTGGCTTTTGAAGCCATTGGCATTGAAGGACCCTGGTGAGTTTGCAGTACCTGGAAACCTTGGCAACCTAGGCTTTGGCTTCTAGACCTGAGGCCTATGCTCAATATGATAGTCAAATTGAGGTCCTGAGGCAGTAGGCGGAGGCACCAGAATGGCCCATCGGACAGTGGTAAGCTGACCATGACTGTATGCTTGCTCAATTGTGTGAGGCCTTGGTGGCGGAACAGGAGCAGGGGCAACAGTTGAGGCGTCAGGCTGCACAACAGGTGCTTCGGGAGCGATTGTCTCATTGGCTTCAGGTCCACCAGCCTCAGTGGTTTCAGGTTCAGTGGCCACACTTGCTTCAGGCACACTAGTTGGTGCAGGCTCCACAATAGCGTCAGCCATGACTACGTCATTCGCTTCATTGGCGTTGGCGGTGGCAGCCTCAACATTGTCAACCTCCTCTTGACGAACAGGAGGGTCGGGCACAGGCACGTTCACATCAGGAACTGCTTCTTCTTCAATTGCTGGGGGAGTAGGTACACGTACTTCTTCTTGATTTTCTTCGGCTGATGTAGCCGGAATGTCTTCAGCAGTATGTGCTTCAGACTCGGAGACATTCACAGTTGGAGCAGGTTCAGAAAATACTTGACGTGCAACAGGTGAACGTTGCACTTCTCCTTCTGGAACGCTCGACAGAGGGACTTGAGGCCTTTGTCCTTTGCGAAGCCTGCGAAATGCTGGCAACGCCTTGGGAGATGGAGTTGG
>NC_057798.1:526828339-526856007 GCF_018294505.1 Triticum aestivum
TGTTGTTGTTGTTGGGGAGTACTATGGGAGTCTTGTAGTTGTGGGTGATCAGCCCATGATGCATCCTATGCAATTGGCGTCAGTGGACGACCAATGCTGATGAGTTCGCTGTTCGTATGAACAGGCGATGATACCATGTCATGTTCGATCTGAGGAAGAACTTCATCATCTTCAATATTGTCATGGTGACCAATGTCTTCTGCAGCGGTGAGTTCAGATGCTGGAATATCTTCAGCTTCATGAGCCTTTGTGAGAGCAGGCTCATGAACTATCATCTGTCTTTCTTGATGTTCAGACGCAGGGCGAACCACTGAGATGGGTTCAACAATGAGGGGCTCTGTGGGAGCAGCCCGATTTTTGTTGGTCTTGCGCTTCTTCTTGGAGGGAGCATCATCAAAGGCTTCAGTATTCTTCCTCTTTCTGGCTTCAGCCTCTGCAGCCCTTGTCTTCTCTGTTCTGAAGCGGTTGTTGTGACCTTTGGCTTCGAGCCAGTCATGCTGCTTGGGAAGATAATGCGAGGGGCTTCTTGGCTTGAAGGTGCAGGCTGGTCAGCAGGGAGCTTCTTCTTTTTCTTTGCAGCCATCCTGGGTTCAATGCCAGGACGACCAAGTGACTTGCGCTTCTCAGCCTCATTGTAGGCAAGCACACACTTATCAGCCAAACTCTTCATGCGCTCACGAGAGCCTTGAGCTTCCTGGCGCTTCTTCAGAAAAGCTTCTTTGAGCTCATGCAGCATGACCTTGAAGTTTTTGACATCTTGCACACTGAGCTTCGCAACATGCTTCTTGAATTGAGCCTTCTCATAATCAATTTTGTTCTTTAGCTCAATGATGCGCTGAGCAAGAGCTAGCTCGGAAGCAATGGCGCCATTGAAAGATACGCTGAGGCCAATGGGAAGCTGCAGATCGTCAAAGCTGAGGTTTGGTGTATCAAACCACTCATCAATGAAGTTATGGATGATTGCCACATCGAAGAGAGGCAAGTTGTTGAAGATTTCTGCTTCTTCCTTGCTTTTGATCAATTGCTCAAGGGCATCATCAGCAAGATCTTCATCACTGGACAGATCAATGGGATCTTCACGCAGAATGGCGGCATGAGTCAAGGCTTGATCAGTATGCCTGACAAGTTGCTTTTTCTTCTCCGTCTTCTTGGAGATACGGGATTGATCTTCAGACTGCACACTGGCTTCAGGAGGTGCAGTGGCCAGAGGCTTCGCACGTAAAGCTTTTAGAGGTGCTGATTTAGAATCCTTGAGCTTCCTTTGCTTCCGCGGCTTCGGAGGAGGAGCTGGGGCTTGATCAGTGTTAGCATCATTATCAGAATGATCTACTCTGGCACCTTGGACCAAGATGTAAGTGCTGAGGCCGACAAGGTTGGAGAAGGGGCCAATGACATTGGGTTCTGCATCACGAGAGCCGTCAGCACGAGGAGCAGGGGGACCAGGGTTGAAGTCTAATCCCAATGACTTCTTGTTTTCCTTGGCCGAAGCCTTTGCATGCTAGAAGTTGCGCTTGAAGAGAGCATCATCACGACACCATAGTAATGATGTGGGATCGGCATTCTCAGGCTGAGGTCCACGGACCATGCAAGTATAGAAGCCTTGATCAATAGCTTCAGCTCTGTTCTTGGGTTGAAGGCCTCGATAGAGAATATCGCCCCAAGGACTTTTGATAGCATTCTTCTCTGCATATTCCTTGGTCACAAACTTGTACTTGAACCATTCCTCCGCCCAATAGCGTCGAATCCATTGGATTCGAGTCTTGTGCTGATGATATGACTCTTCAGGATCTGTCTTGTATAGTTCTGCTAAGTCATCAGGCAGATCTTTGGATGTTCCTTCTCTGTGTTGTCTGCCACCCTTCCTTGTCGATTTTTCTGCAGCCATGAACTTCAAGCTGAATGGCTTCAATATGTTCAGAGGCTTCAGAGACTTATGCTTGCTGATCAAGCAGGAACTGGCTTCAGGAGAATTGATATGATGCTGTAAGTATTCTGCAAACGAATGCAGACTATGAGAACCAAGGGATTCTCCCACGGACATGTACCTGTGACAGCATTAGAGATGCGAGGGAAGGGGAAGAGTTCATATGCATTCTCAGAAGATTTTGAAGATAAATCAGTTTGAAGACATTGACCTCATGATGCGAAGACATTCACTTATATAGGTGAGTTGGTTCCAGATTTGTACCAATCTGTGAATAAGTACAAGTGAGGAATCAAACTAGACAGGAAATCTAAGTGAATTGACTCGGCAGTATGATATGCAGACAGAATAGATTTAACATTGAATAGGCAGAAACTACTTTTGGTAAACATGATGAATCTTGAAGATCAAAAAGGTGGTAAAAATAGAGTTATAATTACCGCATGAAGAACTGCTAGATGGGAAGAATAGGAGACCGAGCAGTTCAGCCCACCGTGCCCTAACTTGGCGACGGAGGACACCTACGGCGACGGCGGAGAGGACGATGTCTGCGGCCGGCGTGAGGACGGCGTCGGAGAAGTCGCGGCAGCTAAGCGCTTCGTCGCTAGCGTCGTCGCGAGCTAGCGGTGGCGCTAGGGTTTTGGCGAGGTGGAGAGGTGGAAGAAGGATTTCTTTACCTCAGGGGACAAGTATTTATAAGTAGGTGAGCGGCAGAGCGCAATTACGCAGGTTCCCCTGGCGGTTCACATCTGAGGGGTACGTGGCAAGCATGCAACATACTTAGAATTGTCCCACGTTCCCACGCCCGCCAGGCATGTCGGAGAGTTGTTCCGGCTTCTCCAGATTTCAACAATAAAGATAAGTCATTTAAAACAGATTTAATGTTTGTCTCTTTGCCTTCTGCTGACTAGGACGCAAAGAAGACATTCGACAGTTTCAATAGAATGCATATGATTTGGACAGATAGAGTTTGAGATAGGAAGCATAGAGAGGTTAGGGTCCGATCACATTCACTTAGTTCAAAAGATCCAATCTTGAAGACATAGCTATAAGTGAATGCTGTAGAGGACAGAACACTAGTGTATATATATCAGAAAGCAATCAAATCATCATAGTGTAGAAGATCATGAAGATAAATTGAAACTGAAGACAAACCAAATGCGAAGTCATTGCAATATAACGCCATGAGTGAAACACTTCAAATAGAGAAAGTTGGTGGTGGCGTTACCCACCGTATAGGAAGTATTAGACCCAGACACGACGCACAATTATCGTGGCGCTCCGAAGTCAAATTCCATGTTAATGTATTCACACTCAGAGTGTAAATCTTCATTGATTGAAGATATACATTACTTTCTGTGTTGCACATCTAAGTCATCAACATGCATAAGTGTTAGGATGTGTGCCTGATCATAGGACATTCGAGGATTCCAAGATATTTAGCTCACACCGTAACTTGCAAAACCTTTTCTCATCCAAGGGCTTTGTGAAGATATCTGCCAGTTGCTCTTCAGTGTTGACGTGCATGATATCTATATCTTTCGTCATAACATGATCTCTAAGAAAGTGATGACGTATTTCAATGTGCTTTGTCTTCGAGTGCTGGAATGGATTGTTGGCTATCTTGATGGCACTTTAATTGTTGCAGAAGAGAGGTACTTGTTTCAGGTTGATGCCATAATCCTTGAGAGTTTGCTTCATCCATAGAAGCTGAGCACAACAGGATCCAGCAGCAATGTATTCAGATTCAGCAGTTGAGAGTGATACACAGTTCTGCTTCTTTGAAGACCAACAGACAAGTGATCGACCAAGAAAATGACATGTGCCTGATGTAGACTTGCGATCCACCTTGTCACCAGCATAATCAGCATCCGAGAATCCAACCAAATCAAATTTTGAGCCCTTGGGATACCATAATCCGAGTGTTGGGGTGTAAGCCAAATATCGAAGAATTTGCTTCACAGCTAAGTGATGCGATTCCTTTGGTGCCGCTTGGAATCGAGCACACATGCAAACACTAAGCATAATATCTGGCCTAGATGCACATAAATAAAGCAAAGAACCAATCATGGAGCGGTATACCTTTTGATCGAACTCTTTACCATTGTCGTCGGGACCAAGATGGTGTTTGGCTGGCATTGGCGTCGTGTAGCCTTTGCAGTCTTCCATTCCAAACTTCTTCAGATAATCTTTGAGGTATTTTTCTTGAGATATGAAGATGCCATTTCGTTGCTGACGAATTTGAAGACCAAGGAAGAACTTCAGCTCACCCATCATGGACATTTGATATTGCTCTTGCATCATGTACCCAAACTCATCACTGTACTTCTGGTTGGTGCAGCTGAAGATTATGTCATCCACGTATATTTGGCACACAAACAGTTCACCATCATATGTCTTCATGAAGAGTGTGGGATTGAGGGATCCAGGTTTGAAGCCTTTGCTCTTCAGGAAGTCTTTGATTGTATCATACCAGGCACGAGGAGCTTGTTTGAGGCCATACAGTGCTTTGTTTAGCTTGTACACCATATCAGGATGTTTTGGATCTTCAAAGCCAGGTGGTTGTGCAACATATACTTCTTCTTCAATCTTGCCATTGAGAAATGCACTCTTTACATCCATTTAATATAGCAAGATGTTGTGATGATTAGCGTAGGCTAGCAGTATGCGAATAGCTTCAAGTCTAGCAACGGGAGCAAATGTTTCATCAAAGTCAATTCCTTCAACTTGAGTATATCCTTGAGCCACAAGACGTGCTTTGTTTTTGACGACTTGACCATGCTCATCTTGCTTGTTTCGATATATCCACTTTGTTCCAATAATGTTATGCTTGCGAGGGTCAGGTCGCTTGATGAGTTCCCAGACATTATTCAGTTTGAACTGTTGAAGTTCTTCTTGCATGGCTTGAATCCATTCAGGTTCCATAAAAGCTTCAGCAACTTTCTTGGGTTCTGATATTGACACAAATGAAAAGTACCCACAGAAGTTTGCTAGCTGTGTTGCTCTTGATCGAGTGAGCGGACCAGGTGCATTGATGTTGTCAATTATCTTCTCTATTTGAACTTCATTTGCAACACGAGGATGAACAGGACGAGGATTTTGCTCTGGCTGATCATTGTCATTATTGGGAGGATTGTCTTCGGTCTGAGCATTGTCTTCAGGTTGATTTGGTGCAGAGATGATAAGTTCCTCTTCAAGCTGTGCTTCAGAGGGCATGATTTCACCAGTTCCCATCAGCTTGATAGACTCGTTTCAAGGAGCTTCATCTAGTGTACTTGGCAGAATCTCTCTCTGTGAACCATTGGTTTCATCAAATTTCACATCCACAGATTCAACGATTTTGTAGAGATAAAGGTTGAAGACTCTGTAGGAGTGTGAATCCTTTCCATAACCAAGCATGAAGCCTTCGTGGGCCTTAGGTGCAAATTTTGACTTGTGATGGGGATCCTTGATCCAACATCTAGCTCCAAATACTCTGAAGTAACTGACGTTTGGCTTCTTGCCAGTGAGGAGCTCATAAGATGTTTTGTTTAGAAGCTTATGGATGTATACATGGTTGATGATGTGACATGCAGTATCAATAGCTTCAGGCCAGAACTTTCTTGGTGTCTTGTACTCATCTAGCATTGTTCGAGCCATCTCAATGAGGGTTCTGTTTTTGCGCTCAACGATGCCATTTTGCTGAGGTGTGTATGGAGCAGAGAATTCATGAGTGATTCCCATTGTATCCAGATACAGATCAAGTCCAGTGTTCCTGAATTCAGTGCCATTGTCACTTCTGATGTGCTTGATCTTCACGCCATAATTGTTCATTGCTTGATTTGCGAAGCGCCTGAAGACATCTTGCACTTCAGTCTTTTAAAGAATTATATGAACCCATGTGTATCTTGGGTAGTCATCAACAATGACGAAGCCATAGAGACAGACAGTTGTTGTGAGGGTGGAGTAGTGAGTAGGTCCAAATAAGTCCATGTGTAACAGCTCAAAGGGTTGAGATGTTGTCATGATTGTCTTCGAGGGGTGCTTTGCCCTTGTCATCTTTCCAGCTTCACAGGCACCACACAGATGATCCTTCTTGAACTTGACATCTTCGATGCCAATGACATGCTTCTTCTTGACAAGTGACTGCAAATTCCTCATGCCAGCATGCCCTAGCCTTCGATGCCAGAACCAGCATTCTGAAGCTTTTGTGAGAAGACATACGGCAAGCTGTGGACCTGCTGAGAAATCTACCATGTATAGATCATCTTTTCGATACCCTTCAAAGACTAGAGATTTGTCAGATTCCATTAGTACAAGGCAACGATATTTGCCAAATATCACAATCATGTTCAAGTCACAAAGCATTGAGACAGACATTAAGTTGAAACCAAGGGATTCAACAAGCATCACTTTATCCATGTGTTGATCCTTTGAGATTGTAACTCTACCTAGACCCAATACTTTGCTTTTACCAGTGTCAGCAAATGTAATGTGACTCTTGTCGGATGGACGTAAGGTTGAGTCCATGAGAAGACTTCGATCACCAGTCATATGATTTGTGCATCCACTGTCCATAATCCATTCTAAAGCTTTTGGTGATGTACCCTACAGTGCAGTTAGAAGGATAGGCTTCACAAGAGTGTTGTGAAGCATAAGCATTTGACACATATAGGGACAGTCACAACATATATCAAAGTTAGGACATAGTATGACTGATAAGAGATTTAGATCTGAAGTATATAGAATGACATTTTAGCGTGCGTCCTAAATTAGTTTGAGGTCCCCAGCAATAGTATCGGACGCCATTGATTGCTGGCTGGAGACCGTATTCTGCAAAAGAGAGTTAATTCTTCTTCACCACCCACATTTTCAGGGGTGGCTTAGAAGCAATGAGTCTAAGTGCAGCATCTGAGAATTTCGGCTTCGAAGCCCTAGCAAATAGCCTTGCAGGAGATGAATGATACTCATGTGAATAAGCAGAAAAGTTCTTAGTTCTATGAACATAGCGGTTTGAAGACACATGCTCATATTCATGAGTCTGAGTATGATTTCCCTGCAAAACATTGGCGTTAGGGTGACTCAAGTGAGTCCTGTGTTCGTATGAAGCCGTTGGACCATATGATGCCTTTGGTCTGGGGTTTGTCTTCTTCCCTGGTGGTGTCATGATGACATTCACTGGAAGATTCTCAAGGCAGCTTTTGGGAACCAGGATCTTCTTCATAGGAGGTCCATTCCTACAGTTAGTACCAATATACCTGGCAAACACTTCACCATTCTGATTTTTGAACAGTTTATAGTTTGCATCAAAGGATTCATCAATGATAATAGGATTAGCACAGGTAAATCCAGATAAAGTGGATGGATCCACTGAAGGTTCCTTTGCAGCAACCCAAGTGGTTTTGGGATACTGCTCAGGCTTCCAGTAGGAACCATCAGCATTCATTTTCCTCTCGAACCCAACACCCTATTTCCTAGGGTTTCGGTTCAGAATCTACTTTTTGAGGACATCGCAGAGTGTCTGATGTCCCTTCAAACTTTTGTACATCCCTGTTTCAAGCAATGTCTTCAACCTAGCATTTTCATCAGCAATAGTAGTGGTATCCTCCGCAGAGGGGTTAGTAACCACATCAGTAGTTGAAGACAATGAAACAGCAGCAGCAGTGGAACATTCAGCAACAGATGTAGCGTTATCACGCTCAATGCATTTTAGACATGGTGGTTCAAATCCATCCTGAGTAACGCTGATTTGTTGAGCAAGTAATGAATCTCGCTCCTTCTGAAGATCTTCATAATCCACTCTTATATTTTCAAGGTCTAGCTTTCTTTGAAGACATTCAGAAGAAAGCTTCTCATGATCAGACAAGAGAGCATTATGTTGATCTTGAAGGGCGTCAAACTTAGCATGAAGTCTCTGAAGACTATCAGCCAAAGCTTTTGACTGATCCATTTCTTCACCCAACATATCATCGCTCTTACTAAACATGTCTTGAACCTTTTCCAAGATTCTTTGTTGTTTAGTGGCAAGGGAAGCAAGCTTGTCATAGCTGGGGCCAAATTCATCACCTGATTCATCATCGCTAGATTCAGAGAGATAGCATTCAGTTACCTTATCACCCCTTGCCATGTGGCACGATGAGGATGATGATGATTCAGGTGCAAAGGTCATCTCCTTAAGAGACTCCTTGTAGTCCTCAAACCACGGATCATGACGAGTGCGATGACCTTCATATACCTCAGAAAGACGGTCCCAGATTAGCTTTGTGTGATTGGGGTGCATAACATTCCTAAACTGATTTTGGGACAAATGAGAGCAAATGACATCCATCGCTGTAAGATTCAGTAGAGTGTACTTGCGAATGTCATTAGCCTCTGCCATCTTGCATAGATCAGTGAGTCCAATCTCAGTGACGGTCCACAGTTTGCTATCCATGGACATGAGTCGCTTCTTCATCATGGCCTTCCATCGGGGATACTCATGACCGTCAAAGGTGGGACAAGATATGTTCCTCAATCCTGCAGTCGACATAGCTGAAACTCCAGGTGGTTAAACCGAATCACACAGAACAAGGGAGTACCTTGCTCTGATACCAATTGAAAGTGCTACTATCGACTAGAGGGGGGGGGGGTGAATAGGTGATTTTTATGGAAGTCTTCAAAACTTGGAAGTTTCAAAGACAAACAACAGAAATGACCTAATTGTAATGCAGCGGAAGATAAACTACCCAAAGCAAGCCATAGTCAAGTATACAAAGATATGAAAGTACGGGACAAATAGCAGCTAGGTAGTAAGGATCAGAATGGAAGACAGTATGGAGCCAATCAACAGTAGTAGTCAAGCAATGAAGTCAAACAAATACACAGATAGGCAATGACTTCACGAAGACAAACTAAAGTAAGGTGGGAAGGGATAGAACCAGTTGCTTGTTGAAGACACATGATTTGTTGGACCAGTTCCAGTTGCTGTGACAATTGTACGTCTGGTTAGGGAGGCTGAGATTTAACTCAGAAGACAGTGTCTTCACCTTATTCCCCTTGAGCTAAGGACACCCAGTCCTCGCCCAATCACTCTGGTAAGTCTTCAAGGGAGACTTCCAAACCTTCACAGACTTCGTTCACCGGCAATCCACAATGACTCTTGGATGCTCAGAACGCGACGCCTAACCGGCTGGAGGATACACAGTCCTCAAGTGTAATAAGTCTTTAGGTCACACAGACAGAAATACTTCAGTGATGCCTAACACTCTTTGGCTCTGGGTGTTTGGGCTTTGTCCTCGCAAGGATTTTTCTCTCTCTCAAATGCTTCGAGGTGGGTTGCTCTCAAACGACAAAAGCCGTGTACAAACTCTGAGCAGCCACCAATTTATGGTGGAGGGGGTGGGATATTTATAGCCACTACGCAACCCGACCTGATTTGTCCAAAATGACCCTGGGTCACTAAGGAACTGACACATGTTCCAACGGTCAGATTTCAAACACACTCGGCAACTTTACTTGGGCTACAAGCAAAGCTGACTCATCCAGCTCTGGATAAGGTTTGCTCTCATTGTCTTCGCTCGAAGACATAGGATTTGAGTTGAGCATCACTTCAGTCACTCTGACTTAGTTCACTTGGACCCCACTTAACAGTACGATGGTTCCTATGACTCAACAAAGAAGAAAAGGAAGCAACGAAACCACACAGTCTTCGCGCTCCATAGTCTTCACGCAATGTCTTCTCATGTCATAGTCTTCAATATGAATATCTTCTCATACCACCATTGTCTTCAATGTCTTCATACATTTTTAGGGGTCATCTCCGCTAGGTAAACCGAATCAATGAGGGACACTACCTGCGTTATCCTGCAATTCTCACAAACGCATTAGTCCCTCAACCAACTTTGTCGTCAATACTCCAAAACCAACTAGGGGTGGCACTAGATGCACTTACAGCCTCGATATCTGCAGCTGTGTGCTTATCTGTTTTATCTTCTAGCTTGTAGTTTTGAGGCTAGTTAGCTGCTTTCCAGCGTCTATGTATCTTACCGTGTTGTTTTTCTTTCTTTGGTTCTTGTGATCTGTAATCCTGGCCGGTTGATGGCTTTGTTAATTCAAAGCCGGGCTAGGCTCGAGTCCCATCTCGGGCTCGGTTGATGCCTTTTCTCTAAAAAAATCTTTACCTGCTTTCCTTTTTGAGTTTGGGATTTTGTTTCCCTCTTCTTTGTAAAAAGAAGCTTGTTCACCGTTTTCAAACTTTGGCTCAGGCCTGCTTTATGCCCGCCGTAGTTCCCTCAAAAGACAAATCAGAGTTTCTTAGCAGATTGCAGGTTCAGGTTTTCCAGTCACTGATTGCTTGACGATTGGAGGTTGACAAGTATTAAAGGAGATTGGCACGGTTTCTAATTCTGCTTGCTAATTATTCCCTTACCTTCTTACTTGAGCAGTATTGCTATACGTGCACTTCCATATGTCAGTAGTACTAATTTTCCAGGTTACCTTTATTCATCTGCACCTCATATCACCAGTATTTCTCTCGTAGCTTATTCACCACTTTATCTCAACTATGCTCGGCTACAAGAGCATTTGTTGCAAGGTCATTTGTAATGAAAACGATATGCCTTTGACAATATGTGCATATTTATGTAAAAGTTGTACTAAGTCAGTGACATTTATTTTGGAACGGGAGAAATACTATTTAGGAAGTGAATATCCGATAGTGGCGCAGGACTCCGTTTATTCGGGCAGAATAAACCAATAATGGCATAGTTTTAGCATTCAGGCAAAACAAACCAATAATGGCATAGTTTTAGCATGCCTGACTCTGAAGCCTGAGCACCTTGACATCAAACGTCATCCAAAAATGCGAGTGTTTCTCATACAAGTTGCTGACAACATCTGATATCAGCAAAAAGAAATCTTACCATTAATAAACCAAACCAAATCCAACATATCACTTGTTTTCATAATATAACAATAGGAGATGGCATCTACTGGTAAGAACACTTCAGCGTAAGCATGCGCAGGTCATTTCATCTGAAGATGCGTGTGCAACAGAATTAAGAACATACAATCATCAACTTAATAATTGTCCTAAGCAGCACACCAGTGGACAAATAGCAAGAAGCCAATAACTAGCAACAAATTGACCATCTGATGCAAAATTCAGGCTATCAATTCATTGCAGTAAACACATACTTATGTACTCCCTCTGTCGCATAATATAAGAACCTTTTTGACACTAGTGTAATGTGAAAAACGTTATTATATTATGGGACGGAGGGAGTAGTTATGTGACAATTGCATATGTACAGGTTTGTATTGGAAGAACGGGAGAGGGAGTTGATTTAGCCTTGGCGTGGAAGTTGCTTTATAACGAGGGTGATGTTTAGCTACAGATCTCGAGGATGAAGGGACGGCTGCAATCTAACTTGTTCCATGGATTGTGAACGAAATGGATCTCAAGGACGAAGGGGCGGCGGAGATGTAACTTGTTCCACGGGATCGTGAACTAAATGGCATATTTGCAAATTTCCTCCCTGCTGAAGTAGGCAGCAGGTATCAAGTAACATTATAAATAATAAAATAAAATGGAAAAGCTTTTCCTCAACCGACTGATAGTTGGCGCGCATCGACAGCGGCGACTGTTCGACCGGTCTTTGATCATGCGGCGCCCAACGTCCTCCCCACCACACACACGTGCTTTGCAACACGGGTTGTGTTGTGGACAACCGAGCGCAACATGGGGTGTGTTGCAATCCCACCGAATAATTTTAGTGTAGCATCAACCACCTCATGTGATCGCCACGTGTCCGATGGGCCCATGCACTCTCCACCTTATCCTCTCCATTGCGAGTCGTCTTCATTGTTCCTCTACTTCTCTCTCGCGTGTATGCCTCCTAAACCAGGTCGAGACAAAGTACTCGAGCTGTCCATCGCTACTAGTGCAGGCTTGCTCCCCTTCCCTACCTCCTCCTCCCTGCCTTCTCATGCGTTGCGTCTGAAGGATACTAACAACCCTGCGCGTCCATCGTCGATGCTATAAAGCAGTGCCTCGAAGACGATGACGACTATGAGGAGTGTTGCAATCTAGAGGGGCGGTGATGCGGGAGTAACGTCATCCATGTTGTTAATGCCTGGTGTTGTGAGAGCAACATCAGCCATGATGCAAACTGTTGGTGTTGTGGGAGCGCCCGTGCTCGTCCCGCAAGCAAATGTTTGTGCAACACGAGGAATGTTGCGACGAGGGCAACTAGGCCATGGGTTGGCGGCGCACGGTGTGCAATGCCGGCCATGATGAGATAGGGTGATGCGAGTTGGACGACCAGAACAATGACCACAGTGGGCAACATCAGACATGCTGTGATGGGATGGTACAAGATGGGCCACCACAACAACGTCGGTGTTGCAATGCGACGACGACAACACTACACAAGTTGGCGGTCAATATGACGGTTGACAGTGTTACAGGCTTATAGCTCAGGGGTGCCTCGCCTTGTCTGCTGTCGTCCCATGTTGGCTGGCCTGAGGCCCCTGGGTTGGTTCTGCCCTGGACCATCCCAGCAGCGTCAGATACATCTCCAACATATCTATGATTTTTTTATTGTTCCATGCTATTATAGTATCAAGAGATGTTTATTATGCAATTATACATCATTTTTTGGGACTAACCTATTAACCTAGTGCCTAGTGCCAGTTGTTATTTTTTGCTTGTTTTTGGTTTTTAGAAAATTAGTATCAAATGAATCCAAACTCTATGAAACTTTTTGACAATTTTTTCTAGACCAGAAGGGACCCTAGAAGCTTCGGGAGAAGACTTGCGGAGCCGCGAGGGAGCAACAAGCTCGAAGGGCGCGCCGCAAGGGGGGGCGTGCCCCCAGGCTTGTGGACCCCTTGTGGCACCTCTTGATCTAATTTCACTTCTATAAATACCAAAATATTACCAATACATCAGAGATCCACCCAAAATACTTTTTCCACTGCCGCAAGTTTCTGTTCTTTGGAGATCCCATCTGGAGACCTTTTCTAGTACTTTGTCAGAGGGGGAATCAATCAAGGAGGGCCTCTACATCAACCTTGTTGCCCTTCCGATGATGTGTGAGTAGTTTACCACAAAGCTAGATGGCTTCTTCTTTCTCTTTGATCTTCAATACAGTGTTCTTGGAGATCTATCCAATGTAATCCTTTTTGCGGTGTGTTTGTTGGGATCCGAAGAATTGGGGGTTTATGATCAGATTATTCATGAATATTTTTTGAGTCTTTTCTGAATTCTTATATGCATGATTGTTACAGCTTTGTATTTCTCTTTGATCTATCCGTTTGGTTTGGCCAATTAGATTGATTTATCTACTAATGGGAGAGTGATATGTCCATTTTGCATCATGTTTTCCTACTGTTATTTATAATGTTTTTGACCAATGTAATACTTTGTGGAGCAATTCTAATGCCTTTTCTCTCTTAATTTGCAAGATTTACATGAAGAGGGAGATTGCCGACAGCTGGAATTCTGGACCTGAAAAAGCTATGTCAGAGATATCTATTTTGCACATCTCCAAATGAGCTAAAATTTCATGGAGAATTATTTTGGAATAGATAAAAAAATATTGGAGAAAAGAAATACCATAGGGGGGTCACCCAGGTGCCTCATGCCTCGTGGGGCCCCTGGCCAGCCTCCGGTGCCCATCTTCTGGTATATAAGCTCATTTTCCCTATAAAAAATAGAGAGAGGACTTTCGGGACGAAGCATCATCGTCTCGAGGCGGAACCTGGGCAAGAGCACTTTTGCTCCCCGACAGAGCGTTTACGCCGTTGATACTTTCCTCCGCGTGGGGGAAATCGAGGTCATCATCATCGTCATCACCAACAACCCTCCCACTATGGGAGGACCAATCTTCATCAACATCTTCACCAGCACCGTCTCATCTCAAACCCTAGTTCATCTCTTGTATTCAATCTTTGTATCAAAACCTCATATTAGTACATGTGGGTTGCTAGTAGTGTTGATTACATCTTATAGTTGATGATAGTTGGTTTATTTGGTAGAAGATTAAATGTTCAGATCCTTAATGATATTCAATACCCCTCTAATATTGAACATGAATATGATTTGTGAGTAGTTACATTTATTCTTGAGGACATGAGAGAAGTCTTGGCATAAGTAATCATGTGAATTTGGTATTCGTCCGGTCTCTTCATGATATGTATGTTGTTAATTCCCTTAGTGTTGTAGTGCGAACATCGACTACATGACACTTCACCATATTTTGGCCTAAGGGAATGCATTGTGGAGTAGTAATTAGATGATGGGTTGCTAGAGTGAGAGAAGCTTAAACCCTAGTTTATGCGCTACTCCGTAAGGGGCTGATTTGGATCCATATGTTTCATACTATGGTTATATTTATCTTGATTCTTCTTTCGTGGTTGCGGATGCTTGCGGGAGGGGGTAATCATAAGTGGGAGGCTTGTTCAAGTAAGAACAACACCCAAGCACGGGTCCACCAACATATCAAATTATCAAAGTAATGAACGTGAATCAAACAAACATGATGAAAGTGACTAGATGAAATTCTCGTGTGTCCTCAAAACACTTTGCTTAATAGAAGTGACTGTTCCGGCTTGTCCTTTGCTATAGAAAAGATTGGGC
The DNA here is from genome assembly GCF_018294505.1 of Triticum aestivum. Classification (NCBI taxonomy): domain Eukaryota; kingdom Viridiplantae; phylum Streptophyta; class Magnoliopsida; order Poales; family Poaceae; genus Triticum; species Triticum aestivum. The sequence goes on from NC_057798.1 coordinate 526,842,862, forward strand.
TACCTTGTTGCACCTTTGTTACCATTACTACTTATTGGTCGTTACAAATTATCTTGCTATCAAACTATCGGTTACCTACAATTTCAGTGCTTGCAGAAAATACATTGCTGAAAACCGCTTGTCATTTCCTTCTGCTCCTCGTTGGGTTCGACACTCTTACTTATAGAAAGGACTACCATTGATACCCTATACTTGCGGGTCATAAAGATTCTTTTCTAGCACCGTTGCCGGGGAGTGAAGCGCCTTTGGTAAGTGAAATTTGGTAAGGAAACATTTATATTATCTGCTGAAATTTATTGTCACTTGTTACTATGGAGAATAATCCTTTGAGGGGTTTGTTCAGGGTATCTTCACCTCGATAGGAAGCACAAAGAGTTTCTCCTCAACCTACTGCACCTACTAAAAATATTTTTTATGAGATTCTTGTGAGTATGATAGAGAAACTGCTAGCTAATCCCTATGTAGGAGATGGAACAATACATCCTGATATGCACATGCACCTAATCTATGTGGATGAAGTTTGTGGATTATTTAAGCTTGCAGGTTTACCCGAAGATGAAGTTAATAAGAAGGTTTTCCCTTTATCTTTGAAGGGGAAGGAATTGACATGGTATAGGCTATGTGATGATATTGGACATGGGACTGGAACCGATTGAGATTGGAATTTCAACAAAAGTTTTATCCTATGCATCTGGTTCATTGTGATCAGAATTAAATATATAATTTTTGGCCTCATGAAGGAGAAAGTATCGCTCAAGCTTGGGCAGGCCTAATTACATGATGTACTGATGACCCACAAGTATAGGGGATCAATCATAGTCCTTTCGATAAGTAAGAGTGTCGAACCCAACGAGGATCAGAAGGAAATGAAAAGCGGTTCTCGGCAAGGTAATTCCTGCAAGCACTGAAATTGTCGGTAACAAGTAGTTTGATAGTAAGATAATTTGTAACAGGCAAGTAATGGTAACGGTAAGTAAAGTGCAGCAATGTAGTGTAAGTGCATCTAGTGCCACCCCTAGTTGGTTTTGGAGTATTGACGACAAACCTGGTTGAGGGACTAATCTGTTTGTGAGAATTGCAGGATAACACAGGTAGTAGTCCCTCTTTGATTCGATTTACCTACCAGAGATGACCCCTAAAAATGTGTGAAGACATTTAAGACAATGGTGGTCTGTGAAGGTATTCACATTGAAGACTATGACACGAGAAGATGTTGAGTGAAGACTATGGAGCGCGAAGACTTAGTTGTTTCGTTATTTCCTTTTCTTCTTTGTTGAGTCATAGGAACCACCGCACTGTTAAGTGGGGTCCAAGTGAACAAAGTCAAAGTGACTGAAGTGATGCTCAAACCAAATCCTATGTCTTCGAGCGAAGACAATGAGAGCAAATCTTATCCTGTGTCGGATAAGTCAGCTTTACTTGTAGCCCAAGTTAAGCTGCAACGTGTGTTTGAAATCTGACCGTTGCGACATGTGTCAGTTCCTTAGTGACCCAGGGTCATTTCAAACATATCCGGTCGGGTTGCCCAGTGGCTATAAATAGCCCGGCCCCTACACCATAAATTGGTGGCTGCTCAGAGTTAGTACACGACTTTTGTCGTTTGAGAGCAACCCACCGCCGAAGCTTTCGAGAGAGATTCCTTGCGAGGACAAAGCCCAAACCACCCAGAGCCCAAAGAGTGTTTGGCATCACTAAAGTCTTTCTGTCCGCGTGATCTGGAGCCTTGTTACACTTGAGGACTGTGAATCCTCCAGCCGGTTAGGCGTCGCGTTCTGAGCATCCAAGAGCCATTGTGGATTGCCGGTGAACGAAGTCTGTGAAGGTTCGAAAGTCTACCTTGAAGACTTACCAGAGTGATTGGGCGGGGACTAGGTGTCCTTAGCTCAAGGGGAATAAGGTGAAGACGCGGTCTTCTAAGTTGAATCTCAGCCTCCCTAACCATACGTACAGTTGTCACAACAACTGTAACTGGTCGAACAAATCCCTGTCCTTCTGAAGCCATTGGTTCTATCTCTTACCTCTCTTTACTTACATTTTGTCTTCGTGAAGTCATTGCCTGCTTGCATCATCTGTTTGACTTCACTGTGTGACTATTTGTTCTGATTGGCTTCGCACTATCTTCCATCCTGATCTTTACTACCTAGCTGCTATTAGTCTTCGTGCTTTCACTATATTGAATAATTGACTATGGCTCGTCTAGTGTAGTCTACCTTCCGCTGCAATCGAATAGTATTGTTTATATTGTTTGCCTTTGAAACTCCCATGTTTTGAATACTTTCATAAAAATCGCCTATTCACTCCCCTCTAGTCGATAACTGGCCCTTTCAATTGGTATCAGAGCAAGGTACTCCCTTGTTCTGTGTGATTCGGTTTAACCACCTGGAGTTTAGCTATGTCGACTGCAGGGATAATCAAAGTCTCCGTTGCGAGCCCCATCTTCAATGGAACTGAATATCCCTACTGGAAGAATAGGATGCGCATGCATCTTGAAGCCATTGATGTCGATCTATGGTATGTTGTCAAGAACGGCGTTCCCAAGATAGGTGAAGGCGTCACCCCTACTGATGTCAAGAAGTTCATTCAACTGGACTCTACTGCCAAGAACATCATCTGTGGTCACCTTACCAAAGGACAGTATGGCCGTGTGAGTGCTCTGGAAATGTCAAAGCTAGTCTGGGACTAGCTCTCCAAGGTCAATGAAGGCGTTTCAACTCAGTGATATCAACGTATCAGTACTCTCCGCAACCTCTTCAACCGCTTCAAGAGACACGACAACGAGAATGTCCAGCTCACGTTTGATCGCCTCATCGATATCACAAATGAGCTCCAAGTACTCGGTGCCACTGAGATCACGAAGCATGAGACGGTGAAGGCACTACTGAGATCTCTTGACAGCTCATTTGACACCTTAGCCCTGATGATACAAGAACGCCCTGATTTCAAGACTCTCGATCCATCTGACATACTTGAGAGGCTCAACACACATGAGTACCAGCTATCTGAGAAACGAGATATCTATGGCCCCAACTATGTCCGAACTCGAGCTTTGAAGGCAAAGGCTGCTGCTTCCTCATCTGAAGAAGAATCTGACTGCAGTTCTTGTGATCCTGAAGACATTGGAAAGGAGCTTGCTATGCTTGTGAATAAGTTCCAGAGATTCACCAAGAAGAAACGCTTCAGAAAGTCTTCACGATCCAGCTCAAGGAATGATGAAGCTTCTGTCTATGATCACAAGAAGAGAACCTGTCACAAGTGCAAGAAACCTGGTCACTACATCTATGAGTGTCCACAGTGGGACAATGAGAAGAAGAAGAAGAAGAGCAAAGAATATGATTCTGATGACAAGAAAAGGAAGAAATCCTCAAAGTCTTCTTCCAGATCTTCATCACACAAGAAGAGCTCATCTGGCAAGGCCCGTGCTTTTGTTGGCAAGGAAATGGATTCAGAGGAGGAGTCAGCTTCAGAAGAGGCAGAGGTGGAGTCTGACTCGGGTGTTGCGAGTCTGGCTCTAGCTACTGCCTACGTCGCCAAGTCCATCTTCAACACCGAAGACAATGGCTCCGTCACCAACACTGATGATAATGTCGAGGATGACTCGCCTCCCACCTACTGCTTCATGGCACGCGGTGCCAAGGTAAAATCACGTGATGCTTACTTTCAAACATCCAGTGAAGATGACTCTGATGGTGAATCCAAACCTAGTTACAAAACACTTGCTAAAATTGCAACTGAACAATAGAAAGCTATGGAACATACTCAAAAACTATTAGACAAAAGCGGTCAGTCCTTAATTGAAGACACAAAATATCTTCATATTAAGTACCAGGAACTTGAAGGTTGACATGAATCACTCACAACTTCTCATGAAAAGCTTTTCTATGATTATCTTCAAAGGAAGCAGGAACTTGAGAAATTGAGATCGGATCATGAAGATCTTCAAAAGGAAAATGAGTCACTTCGCGCCCAGCAGATCAGTCCCGCTCGGGAAGGATTTTAACCACCATGCCTAAAATGCATTGAGCGTGATAACGCTACTTCTCTTGCTGAATGTTCTACCGCTGCCACTGTTGCAATATCTTCAACTGTTGATGTGGTAACTAACCCCTCTGTTGAGGATACCACTACTATTGCTGATGAGAATGCCAGGTTGAAGACACTGCTTGAGACAGGGATGTACAAAAGTCTAAAAGGGCATCAGACATTATGTGATGTCCTCAAAAAGCAGATTCTGAACCGAAACCCTAGGAAAGAGGGTGTTGGGTTCGAGAGGAAAATGAACGTTGATGGGTCATACTGGAAGCCTGAGCAGTACCCCAAAACCACATGGGTTGCTGCAAAGGAACCTCTAGTTGATCCATCCACCTTATCTAGTTTCACTTGTGCTAACCCCATTATCATTGATGAATCCTTTGATGCAAACTATAAACTGTTTAAGAATCAGAATGGTGAAGTGTTTGCCAGGTATATTGGTACTAACTGCAGGAATGGGCCACCTTTGAAGAAGATATGGGTTCCCAAAAGTTGTCTTGAGAATCTTACAGTGAATGTCATCATGACACCACCTGCGAAGAAGACAAATCCCATACCAAAGGCTTCATATGGTCCAAAAGCTTCATACAGACCGAGGACTCATCTGAGTCACCCTAAGGTCAATGTTTTGCAGGGAAATTGTACTCAGACCCATGAATATGAGCGTGTTTCCTCAAACCGCTATGTTCATAGAACAAAGAATTTTTCTGCTTATTCCTATGAGTATTATGCACCTCCTGCAAGGCTATTTACTAGGGATCCAAAGCCAAAATTCTCAGATGCTGCACTTAGACTCATTGCTTATAAGCCACCCCTGAAAATGTGAGTGGTTAAGAAAACTTAACTCTCTTTTGCAGGGTAAGGTCTCCAGCCAGAAATCAAAGGCGTCCGAAACTAATGCTGGGGACCTTAAACATCTTGTGGGGCGCAAGATAAAAATGCCCAAATGGTCTTACTATGTACTTCGTTCCAGGATTCCTTGATACTCACCCTATCTATCCAAACCAAGATCTGAATTTTCATGTTCCACTCGTTCGTCAAATGTTTATGCTTCACAACTCGCTTGGTGAAGCCTATCCCCCAAACTACACTGTAGGCTATGACACCTCGTACTTCAGAATGGATTATGGACAGTGGATGCACTAACCACATGACGGGCGATCGAAGTCTTCTGATGGATTCAACGCTACGTCCATCAGACAAAAGTCACATCACATTTGCTGACACTGGTAAAAGCAAGGTATTGGGTCTGGGCAGAGTTGCTATATCAAGGGATCAACACATGTGAAAGATCGAGGATGTCGCCTAGAGGGGGGGGGGGGTGAATAGGCGCTTTAAAATAATTATGGTTAAGGCTTGAACAAATGCGGAATAAACCTAGCGGTTAATTTGTCAAGCACAAAACCTAAAACAACTAGGCTCACCTATGTGCACCAACAACTTATGCTAAGCAAGATAAGCAACTATGTGATAGCAAGATATATGACAAAGAACAATATGGCTATCACAAAGTAAAGTGCATAAGTAAAGGACTCGGGGAAGAGATAACCGAGGCACGCGGAGACGGCGATGTATCCCGAAGTTCACACCCTTGCGGATGCTAATCTCCGTTTGGAGCGGTGTGGAGGCACAATGCTCCCTAAGAAGCCGCTAGGGCCACTGTAATCTCCTCACGCCCTCGCACAATGCAAGAAGCTGTGATTCCACTAAGGGACCATTGAGGGCGGTCACCGAACCCGTACAAATGGCAACCCTTGGGGGCGGTCACCGAACCCATACACTTTTGTCGGATTTCGGGTTCCGACAGACCCTTGAGGTTCGAACACTGGGGTGCGCGCGGAGATTACTGTCAGGACCCCGACTCAATGCCACATCGATCTAGCATGTAACACCTCATATCACTTTGCGGCCTCATGCACGGTATTCCCACGGGTGTCGCCTTACCTTTGCCCGGGACCGTTTGCGCCTTTGGCACACGTATATGATAGTGTCGCTAGCATCCATATGATAAGGAGCCCGGGCTGACATGACTAGTCGTAAACCCAAAGTGGCACAGACTTACAGGGACAGGCATCCATGACCCAACATCGAACGTGTCGGTCATCAGTGAGTGAATCCAGGCTGTAGCACTGGGCTAGCAGGACTCCGGTATTCATCGCGTGACATTTCCCCGAAGGGACAGACACAGGATCGAAGAAGGGCACATGCCGGCCAGCCTAAGTGTTCCGGAGCAGTAGCAAGCTACCATGGCTCAATGGAAACACTAGGAGACATTTCCCGGTAAGAGAGGCTACTAAAGATAAACAACTAGATAGTCAGATCCCACACATACCAAGCATTTCAATAACATACACACAATATGCTCGATATGTGCAATACAACATGGCATCACAAAATGACTCTACGACTCAAGTAGTTTATTCAATAGGCTCCGAGGAGCGAGATATTACAAACATGGGTCTCATGACCCAACATTCAGAGCATACAAATCAAAGCGCAAGCGGAAGCTATCATGTCTGAGTACAGACATCTATAAATGAAAAAGGCTGAGAAGCCTGACTATCTACCATATCCTACCGAGGGCACAAGATCGTAGCTGAGGTAACAAGCTAAACGTCGAAGTCCACGCGGAACTACTAGTGAGACTGAAGTCTCTCTGCAAAAACATAAAATAGGCAAACGTGAGTACAAATGTACCCAGCAAGACTTACATCAGAACTATCTACATATGCATCATTATCAATAGAGAGGATGGTGGGGTTTAACTGCATCAAGCCAGCTTTGACTCGGTGGCTATCCTAAACTACGACTGCAAGTAACTCTTTTGAGGTGGCGCACACGAGTCCACATATTCACCATATCAATACACCACTATGGATCCGCTCCCGTCTCCCTACGAGAATGCCATCCATAGCACTCACGCTTATCTTGCGTATTTTAAGGTATCCACTTTCACTTGTATATGAACTATGCAAGGGGTCCAAGTTTCCATATCCGAGGAATCCGGCTATTCGAATAGATAATGATAACCCTGCAGGGGTGTACTTCTTCACACACGCTCTCGCCACTTATCGCCCTGTACACGTCATGTACCTCGGCAACCTTCAAGCGGAAGCCGGGCGAGGGAGTCGGCCACGACCTGACTAACCATACAAGTCTCTTGTCCGGGTTTATCGCCTATTCGGGTTCCATCCGCAAGGAGATCCGGCCGGGGTGTCGCTCACGGCCCCAAACGATGTGAGCAGGGTTCCCAAGTCCACCATCCGGGTGCCACTTGGTACACCGGGCCACTGTGCCTAGTCTGTCCCAAGCCCACCTGTACCGGGTGCCACTTGGTAGACTACCAACACTACCTACAAACACCAGAAACTAGTTGCAACTCCTGGACAGAGAACAAGGGTGATTAAGAAGCCGAGAGGGGCACTTAAGCATTCCAATGCGTGGTAGTAACTGTTCATGGATCACAAACACAAAACTCAATTCTTGAGGACGGCTGCAATGAGACAACCCACCATGTACTCCTACATGGCCTCTCACCGCTACCTTTACCAAATCGTGTTCACACACTTAGCACTCAACAGTAGGACATGTTCACACACCTCTGATTCATCCCCGATGAATCAGACCTGACTCAACTCTAAGCAGTAGCAGGCATGACAAACAAGCATGAATGAGTAGGCACATCAGGGCTCAAACAACTCCTACTCATGCTAGTGGGTTTCATCTATTTACTGTGGCAATGACAGGTCATGCAAAGGATAAAGGGGTTCAGCTACCGCAGCAAGTAACAAGTATGTCGTTGTTGTCCTAATGCAGTAAAAGAGAGCAGGAGCGAGAGAGTGGGATTTTATTGGAATGAACAAGGGGGTTTTGCTTGCCTGGCACTTCTGAAGATAGTATAGTTCTTCATCGGTGTCATCGATCACATCGCCGGTACACGTCTATGGAGAGGGGACAATTACCGGCAAACAAGGAAGAACACAATCAATGCAATGCGACAATATGATGCATGAATGTGACATGGCAATATGATGTGATTTGAGCTAATGCAACTAGCAGCAAGTTAAATGGAGTTGGTTTGAACCCTAGGTTCAAATTCAAACTCCACATGTGATTATTTAAATGCCATTTAATTGAATTGTCCTAAACAGCAGCTATAAATTGTTCTAACATGCATGAAAATGGTACAGATGGATAGATTGGATTTTTCTGATCATTTTTCATATATAATTTATTTGATTTGGAGTTACGGTTGATTTGATATGATTTTTAGAAGTTTGGGGTATTTTCTGAAATTTATAAATCATTTCCTGATTTATTTTAATTCCAGAAATACTTTACTGCGTCAGCATGACGCCTGTGTGACGTCAGCAAGTCAACAGGGTTGACCAGAGTCAAACCTGTGGCGCGGGACCCACGGGTCAGAGTCATTAGACTAACTAATCTTAGTTAGTCCTAATCCTAGGTTTAATTAGCAGGGCGGGCCCACACGTCAGTGACCCAGGGGGGTCAAATCCCTGGTCAACCGGGGCTAATCCACCGGCGTCTAGCCGCCGGCAACGACCAGACGCGGCGGAGGCTCGGGAATCGCCCACAGGGCACGATTCGAGCTGCGGCTAGGCGCGTCGGAGTGCCCTCGCCGGCGCGCATCGTTAGGTGGTGCTAGCGGGGCCTGTGGTGGCCGGAGGCGACGGCTACGAGCTCGGCAGCGGCGGCCGGAGCTCGGCTAAGTGCGGGCGCGGTGCTACAGCTCGTAGGTGAGTGAACGGAGGTGCTAGGCAGCACCTAAAGGGCAGCAGGAGCATGTCGGAGCTACTATGCGAGGCAGAGGTGCTCGGGGCATGGAGCTCACCGTCCATGGCGGCGGCCGGAGCTCGGGTTCGGCGGGGCAACTAGCTAGGGGACGAGAACGGAGGGGGCGAGCAAAGAGAGGAGATGAGGAGCTCACAGGGAGGCGGCGCAAAAGGTCAGTGGGCTCGGGGGCGCGCCAGACGTCGCGAATCAACGGCGGTGAGCTTCGGTGGCCGGCGATGGGAACGGCGATGGTGGCGGCGTTGCAGCGTGTCCGGGACCTCGTGGCTCGGTGGAGAGGAAGAGGGGGTCGAGGCGGAGCCTCTGGGCGCAACGGCAAGGCGGGGCAGTGGCTGTGGCCATGGCAGCAGCGAGCAGCGGCGGTGAGCGCGCTCGGGCGCGAGAGAGGGAGAGAGCAGAGAAGGGGGAAGGGGTCGGGAGAGAGTGAGAGAGAGCCAGGGGCTGCGTGGCGCTCCGTGGCGTCGTCTAGGAGGGGCCGGGGAAGCAGGAGGTGGCCGGGGAAGCAGGAGGTGGCCGGACGCGTGCCGGCGGGCGTCGGCCACGCGCGCTCCAGTCCTTCTGGCGTGAGCTGGAAGGAGACAAGGGGGGGAGAGATGGGCTGGGCCAACAGTGTTGGGCCGTCCAGGTGGGCTTCGGTGAGCGCCAGGTAAGTTACAGGTGAGTTTCTGTTCTTTTATTGTTTTTCTGTTTCTGTTTTTATACTTTGCCACTGTTTTTTCAAATTTAACAAATCCAAAACAGTGCCAAATATCCTCTGAATAATTTATGTTGCTAGATGGACTTTTCCAGAAGCTCATAAAATATTTCAGGGGTATTTGAAATTATATTCTAATTATATGAATATAATTCAAATTCAAATAACTAATGATTTAAATTCAAAGTCCCAAGATTAAGTCCTTAAAAATGTTCAATATTTTGGTTGGGACCAGAACCCTTTGCCAAAATTATCAAACATTTAAGAAGAGCATTTGGAACAATGAATAAGATTTTAGGGTTTTTGCCCTTCTGTTATTTAGGGTTTTGAGGCTTCCAAATTTCCCCAGTTCAAGTTCAAAAATTTAAACATGATGCAAACACTAGGCAGCACCAGAAGCTAGGGATGTGACAACTACGCCCTCCACCTACCTGTTCCTCACCGAAAAGATCAACACAAGAGGCACAGGGTTTATACTGGTTCAGGCCACGATGGTGGTGTAATACCCTACTCTAGTGTGTGGTGTGGTGGATTGCCTCTTGGGCTGATGATGAACAATACAAGGAGGAACAGCCTCACGAGGGTCTGTTCTTGACTGGTGCGATGAACTACTAGGAGGAGTTCAGTCGCCCTATCTCTCTCTCTTTCTATTGTAGATGTATGCCAGATACCAGATCATGCCTCTACCCTGTGGGTGGCTAGTCCTATTTATAGGCAAAGGCCCTGAGCCTCTTCCCAAATATTGAGCGGGAAGGGCGCTAACAATTGGCCATTTTGAAGGGGAACAATGGGTACACTTATCCCGACTAAAGTTGGTCCTCGCCTGCCAAAGGCTCTGGTGGTGACGCCTGCTTGGGCTCCACGGTGACCTCCATCCTGCCGTTGGACTGGTCTTGGTCTTGTTGCACCGAAATGGATGCCTTTGCTTGATGCTCTCGCCTGCGCTTGCCCTCTTTGCACCAAAGAGGAAAGGAGTACACTGCGCTGGCTGGCGCCCGACTGGCGCCCTTGGTCGTCATGGCTTGCATCATGGGCACCTCGCGAGGTACCCCGCCTTGAACTCTCCGCCTCCTCGCGAGCTAGCCTGATGAGGTTGTGCCTAAGGAAGCTCCCTGTCGTCCGCCCCGCGAGGCTTGGCCCCTCGCGAGGGTCTTGAGCTTGTGCTGATGAATATGGGCTGTGCTGGCCCCCCCTTTGAGCCACGCCGCAAGCCGCAGGCAGGCAAGTCTGGGGACCCCCGTTCCCAGAACGCCGAAAGTAGCCCCCAGGCCCATAGCGCGCCCGGACTTGGCCGAGCAGAGAGGCGAAAGGGCAAGTGCGAAGCGTCACGAGCCCTAACAGCCTGCGGCCTTGGGTGCCGCGTGGCGGTTGATTGGATGTGGGCGTCTCCGCTTCCCCACGACGCCTCGGCAACTGCACAGATTCGACAAGTCCCTGCATGCAAAGCGGGTCATGATTACCTGCAATCGTGGTGGTCGATGGTTGGCCTTCGCCGGCTATAAGTACTGAACGGCGCACGCCCTTCCAGTCTATCTCTCCTCGCTTCTCCTTCTCCTCCATGGCTCCGATCCGCCGGTTTTCCGCGGCAGAGAAGGGAAAGGCTCCCCAAGAGGATCCTGACCCGCTTCCACCGAAGAAACGGCTTGCCCTCTGCCATCGGGGTGAGGGCGCCCGCCAGGAAGTGCCGAGGCCCTAGTGTGAGCGGCCACCACCAGGGTTCCCACTTCCCTTGTACGCCCATATCGAGGGCTCTGAAGGAGTCGACGCCGAACGCCACGGGCGGCGTCATCGGCGGCGCCGGCGGGTCACGAAGGTGTGCGTCTTCCCCCCCTGGAGTCCACGCCGAAGGCTCCTCCCGAGAGTTCATGCTTCATGCCACCACGCCTCCTAAGTCCTGGATTCGCCTTCCCCCTTTCTTCGCCTCCGTCATCCCACAGGTGGAACCTCTGGGGCTTTGGCTGCAGCACGCCGGCTGCAGCACCCTCGCGACCGGGGCAGAGGTCGCGGTCATTGCCCCGGGCGAGGTCTTCATGACTCAAGGCTAGGGTGAGGTCGCCCGGGTCTGCAGGACAAGGGGCGCCCTCGCGATCCATCTGGAGTACGACGGTGCTTTGGTGATGTCCTTCAAGGTCTTCGATGCGGAGGGTCGCCGGCTGGAGTGCTGCCCCGGGAGAGGCGGCCGGGACCCTGCTGCGGCGAGACAGAGGCTGGCCAACTGCTCCCTTGGCAGCTCCTCAGGCGATGAAGGCGCCGGAGGATCCAGCGACTCTGCCGAGCTCTTCACGACTCCGGAGACGAGCGATAATAGCTACGAGCCCCCGAGCCTACGTCGCTCTCGGAGCAGGGCGGGCTCGTCAGGCTGTCGCCGCCCCTGATCTGGATGGGGTTGGCGTCGGTGCTGGACGGCCCACTGTTGATGATGGTGTCTGCCGCGATGGTCCGTGTACTCAGGACTCCTTAGGATTCGCGTCTCTTGTTCCTGCGAGGAACCAAGAATTTACCCCGTGGGGGCTTGTAAGATGTTTGTAGCTCCGTTCGTCAATATAATCCTCATTGTGAAGCAGTGCGAGATGCTTATTCCGTCTTAGCTTAGTTTCTTCCTTTTGGACCTCGTGAGGGCTTGATGCTCTGCACCGACGGGTCCCAGTCCCAAGGCGGCTTCAGCCGTCGCTGGTATGACAAGTCACGATGCCCGTGGTCAAGGCCAGGAGGTGATTGGCCCGAGGTCCGGTAAGAGCCCCTGGGTCGCGATGCTCAGGAGGTCCCCCTTAGCGCTCAAGCAGCCATCATTTGGTGAGAAAGGAGAGCAACGCTGTCAACACGAGATTGCATTAGGTGCGGGGATGGTGCTGCGATAGCTAATGTTCTCGTAGGATGACTTATCTTGTGGGTCAGGAAACGCTTCCTGGTGGGGGGCTAGGTCCGTGCCCTGGCTGGCGAGGGGTTGCTTGGTGAGGTCCTCACGTACTCCTCCCCTCTCGCCTTCGCTCCCCTTTCTGCTCTACGTCCTCGGGTCCTGGCCCTCGAGCTGGTCTCAGCCGTTGCTGGCATGCCAGGTCGCGATGCCATGGACATGACCAGAGGGTGAGGGCTGGAGGGCCAGTAGGAGCCCTGAGTCGCGATGCTCAGGCACCCCCCTTCAACGTGCAAGCGGTTCGCGCGGGCGAGAGTGAAGAAGACACTGTGAGGGCCTCGCCTGACGATGCTCCTTGGAGGTACCCTGCAGGCTCAACACAAAAGGAACGAGAGTTCGCCGTGACAATCGACAGTTAGCCGTTAGCTGCTTTGGAGAGGCAGTAAGGCGCGAAAGGCCTGGCGGGGTGCATTGGGGCACCCGTGAACCGGCGCGGGACTCACGGGGCCCGACCCCAAGGCGGGTTGCGCCCGGCACTGGGCCCTATCTTGGAGTGTGTTCCTGCAAATTTGGCTAGATGCCGGTGCTCTATGTCCTCGGGTCCCGGCTCTCGAGCTGGTCTCAGCCGTCGCTGGTATGCCAGGTCGCGATGCCGTGGACAAGACCAGAGGGTGAGGGCCGGAGGGCCGGTAGGAGCCCTGAGTCCCGATGCTCAGGCACCCCACCTTTAACGCGCAAGCTGGGTTAGATGTCGAAA
>NC_057798.1:526856121-526878170 GCF_018294505.1 Triticum aestivum
AGAGGGTGAGGGCCGGAGAGCCGGTAGGAGCCCTGAGTCGCGATGCTCAGGCACCCCCCCTTTAACGCGCAAGCTTGGTTAGATGTCGAAACTCTATGTCCTCGGGTCCCGGCTCTCCGGCTGGTCTAAGCCGTCGCTGGTATGCCAGGTCGCGATGCTATGGACAAGACTAGAGGGTGAGGGCCGGAGAGCCAGTAGGAGCCCTGAGTCGCGATGCTCAGGCACCCCCCCTTTAACGCGCAAGCTTTCGACATCTAAGAAGAAAAGGTACCATGAACAGGCACCAAATAACAAGCATGATGGGTCGAAAGCATGACCCTAAGATAAATGCAAAAGGGGTACATGCCACTGGGTCTGACCCGAGAGGCTTGGGGATAATGCAGCCCGAGGGGCGCCCCCAGCAGAGTAAGCTAAGAACATGAAATAAAAGGGATACACGCTGCAGGGACGGACCCACGCGGCCTGGGAATAATGCGGCCCTGAGGGCGCTCCCAGCTGGAAATGAAACTTGAGAGGTGTCACCTGATGATGCTGAAGACGAAGGGGTGTTGATGTAGCAGACTCGGCGGGCTGTGGGAGCCGATCCTCACGAGCCCCCAGGCCCTGGGGCCTCGGGAGGCTCCGGAGGCGCTGGTGGCTCCTCGCGGACCATCTCCATCTCCACCAGGGCTGCGGAACGCCTGACCTCTTGAGCCTCCAGGATGGCCCTCATGAGGCGCTCGTACACGGGGGCCGCGTTCGGCAAGCCATAAGGCATGCGAACGTAGCTGTGGGGCAGACCCTCGCAACGTCCCACTTGCGAAGGCCAGAGGCGCTCTTGAGACGCGGCTCGGTTGAGCCCTGGTATGTCGATGCAGATGCGCAGCCCATCATCCTCGCCTGGATGGGGGGCCACAGCGGGTAGGCGGCGACTGCCTCTCATGACTCTTGACTCTGTAGCTTTTTAATGGCCTTGCTGACGAACTCCTGAGGGTTTGGCCCTCCTTTCCTTGCTCCTTCTTGAGGGAAACGTGCTTCGAAACACGCCTCCACGTGGTGCCCTAGCGCCTCCCTCGTGACCTTGGCGAGGTCGGCGGCCCTCCAGGGGAGAGCTCCCGAGCCCTGCCTGAGGGGAGCGCCGGGCGCGCCTCCCTATGCAATAGAAGGAGGTTCCCCCTGAGCAGGCGCGGGCCCTGAGGGGCCTGCCTCCTGAGGGGCCGGGCCGGACGATGTCTTCTTCTTCTTGGGGGCGGCCTCAGGAAGCCTCCTGCTTCCGCGGTCCGGGTCTTCCAGTGATGCGGCCTGAAAGGCTCGCTCCAGGGAGCACACTGCGTCTCTCTCTTCGCAGGGCACCGTGATGACTCCGCCACTTCCTCGCATCTTGAGGATGTTGTAGCCGTGGTGGGTTATGGCCATGAACTTGTCCAGCGCTGGGTACCCGAGGATGGTGTTGTACGGCAGGCGAATGTGGGCGACGTCGAAGTCAATGAGCTCGGTGCGGTAGTTGTCGCGTGCCCCGAAGGTGACAGGGAGGCGAACCTGCCCGATCGGGACCGTGGAGCCGTCGGTGAGTCCGGAGAAAGGCTTGGTTGGCTGAAGCTGATTGTAGGGCACTTGGAGATTGTTGAACGTTTCCACAGACAGGACGTTGAGTCCAGCCCCGCCATCGATGAGGGTCCTGGTGACTAGCACGTTGCTGATGATCGGGGAACAAAGCATCGGGAGGACTCCGGCTATAGCCGCGCACTTGAGCTGATCCGCAGAGTTGAACGTGATGGCGCATGCCGACCACCTGAGAGGGCATGTGGCCTCGAGCTTGGGAATGGCTGCATTTACTTCGCGGGCGAACTGCTTGAAGATGCGCTGAGAGGCTGGGGCTTGAGCTCCGCCCAGGATGCAGGCGATCGCGCGTGGCTCCTGGAAGCCCCCAGCCCCCTCATCCTGACGACGGTCCTCGTTTCTTCTTGGCTGCGGCGGCAGCGGAGGGAGGCCTGCTTCACTTGCGGGCGATCCTCGCGAGGCTGATCCCTCCAGCCTCCCTCGCAGGGCGGGTCCTGCCAGCGATCCTCGCGAGGTTGGTCGCGCCACCCCTAGCGTGTGCCGCGGTCTTCCCAGCGTCCTGCGTTCCTTCCTCCTCCCCGGCCGTAACCCCGGTCGTTGCGATCGGGACGTCGGCCGACCCTTCCTTCACGCACGGCCCGGAGCTCTTGGCATTCATTTGTGTTATGGGTGTGGAGGTCGTGGTACACGCAGTACCGACTGCCCTTGGAGGGTTCGGGCTGATCTCTGCCCTGCTTGGTGTCTAGTTCTGCCGCGAGCACGGCAGCCCCCTTGCACTTCACGTCCTTGGCTTTGGGCTTCTTCTCTTCTGGGTCTGCGATATGCGGCTCAAGGAGGGAGAGGCGCCCCTCCTCAGCCCTGGCGCATTTGGTCGCCAAGTTAAATAGCTCCAAGGAGGTGCACAGGTCTTCATGCATCGCCAGCTCCTCCTTCATCTTGACGTCGCGCACGCCGTCGGAGAAGGCTGAGATGATGGCCTCCTCAGTCACCTTGGGGATCTTGAGGCTTGCGTTGTTAAAGCACTGGATGTACTTCTGCAGGGTTTCCCCTGGCTGTTGCTTGATACGGCGCATGTCGCTCACGGTGGGTGGCCGGTCGCGAGTACCCTGGAAGTTGGCGATGAAGCGGGTGCGCATCTCGTCCCAGGAGGAGATCGTGCCTAGTGCCAGATTCAGGAGCCAGGTGCGGGGCCCGTCCTTGAGCACCATGGGAAACCAGTTTGCCATGACCTTCTCATCTCCGTTGGCAGCCTCGATGCCCAGCTCGTAGAGCTGGAGGAACTCCGCAGGGTCAGCTGTGCCGTCGTAGCGGGGAGGCGGGTCTGGCTTGAACTTGCCGGGCCACGCGATGCTGCGTAGCTCGGGGGTGAAGGCGCGACAGCCTGCTGTGGCCACAGGAGGCCTTGGGCGACGAAGAGCTTGGTCCTGCGGGTCCCCATGTGCTGCAGCTGGGAGCAGCACGGGGTCTTGACGTGCCGGAGCAGGGAGGGCTCGAGCGGCTTCTCGAGGGCGTGGGACTTCTTGGCAGCTCTGCTCCTGCCGCGCTGGCGCCTAACGGGGCGGGTTCCGCTCAGGGGCTGCGCGCCTTGGAGCCAGGGCGCCTTCTCAAGGGGGAGGCGGCTGAGGTGCCCCGGGAGCTTCATTGCCCGCGCAGGGCGGGGCGCGGTGCAGCGAGAAGGACGGCGCGGGGGAGCCCCCAGCGGCGCGGACGAGCTTGGTGACTCAGTCGAGCCACTCCTCATAGACGTCATCGATTGGGCGGTAGCGCAGAAGCTTGTTTGCCACGATGAGCGCAGCTCGAGCCTCCATGGCCGCACGGGGCGCGCGAGACGAAGAACCAGCAGGGGTGAGCGAGGGTGTAGCAGTGCGGCCGTCTCGCCTCATGGATGGGTGCTGGGATGATGCTTGCTGCTCGTTTCCCGCCGAGCCGGTGGCGGCGTTGACGGCAGGTGACGGGGAACGACGGGGGCGCCCGCCGACGGGGGCCGTCTGGGCGACGCGGGAAGCAAGGGCGGCTCAGCGCTCGGTGCGGGCCCGACGAGCGTCTGACATGGACGTGATGGTCGGAGAAGAACAGGGCGACGGGAGGCGAATTCCGGCGCACCCCTACCTGGCGCGCCAAATGTCGGATTTCGGGTTCCGACAGACCCTTGAGGTTCGAACACTGGGGTGCGCATGGAGATTACGCCCTCCACCTACCTGTTCCTCACCGAATCGCTAGGATCTAAGCTACGAAAAGATCAACACAAGAGACACAGGGTTTATACTGGTTGAGGCCAGCATGGTGGTGTAATACCCTACTCCATGTGTGGTGTGGTGGATTGCCTCTTGGGCTGATGATGAACAATACAAGGAGGAACAGCCTCGCGAGGGTCTGTTCTTGACTAGTGCAATGAACTGCTAGGAGGAGTTCAGTCGCCCTATCTCTCTCTCGTTCTATTCTAGATGTATGCCAGATACCAGATCATGCCTACCCTGGGGGTGGCTAGTCCTATTTATAGGCAAAGGCCCTGGGCCTCTTCCCAAATATTGAGCGGGAAGGGCGCCAACAATTGGCCATTTTGAAGGGGAACATCGGGTACACTTATCCTGACTAAAGTTGGTCCTCGCCTGCCAAAGGCTCTGGTGGTGACGCCTGCTTGGGCTCCACGGTGACCTCCATCCTGCCGTTGGACTGGTCTTGGTCCTGTTGCACCGAAATGGATGCCTTTGCTTGATGCTCTCGCTTGCGCTTTCCCCCTTTGCACCAAAGAGGAAAGGAGTACACTGCGCTGGCTGGCGCTCGACTGGCGCCCTTGGTCGTCATGGCTTGCATCATGGGCACCTTGCGAGGTACCCCGCCTTGAACTCTCTGCCTCCTCGCGAGCTAGCCTGATGAGGCCGTGCCTAAGGAAGCTCCCTGTCATCCGCCCCGCGAGGCTTGGCCCCTCGCGAGGGTCTTGAGCTTGTGCTGATGAAGATGGGCTGTGCTGGGCCCCCCTTTGAGCCACGCCGCAGGCCGCAGGCAGGCAAGTCTGGGGACCCCCGTTCCCAGAACGCTGACAACTTTGGCAACCCTTGGGGGCGGTCACCGGTACCCATCAAATTGCTCGGGGCGATCTCCACAACCTAATTGGAGACCCCGACGCTTGCCCGGAGCTTTACACCACAATGATTGAGCTCCGAACACCACCAACCATCTAGGGCGCCAAGGCACCAAAGAGTAACAAGCTCTAGGGTGCCCGAACACCCAAGAGTAATAAGCTTCTCAAACTTCATTTCCACGTGTCACCATGGAGAACTCAAACCGATGCACCAAATGCAATGGCAAGGGCACACGGAGTGCCCAAATCCTTCTCTCTCAAATCCCACCGAAGCAACTAATGCTAGGGAGGAAGATGAGAGGAAGAACAAGAAGGAGAACACCAAGAACTCCAAGATCTAGATCCAATGGGTTCCCCTCACATAGAGGAGAAAGTGATTGGTGGAAATGTGGATCTAGATCTCCTCTCTCTTTTCCCTCAAAAACTAGCAAGAATCCATGGAGGGATTGAGAGTTAGCAAGCTGGAAGAAGGTCAACAATGGGGGAAGAACATGAGCTCAAAGGATAAGGTTCAATGGGGAAGAAGACCCCCTTTTATAGGTGGGGGAAAATCCAACCGTTATGCTCACAGCCTGCACAGAGCGATACTACCGCTCGTCCTCACGGTACTACCGCCAGGGATCACGGTACTACTGCTTGCGAGCGGTACAAAATAAATACTTCTGTACCTACCTCCGCAGGACTTGGGACGAGTTTTTTGGTCCGGAGCGGTACTACCCCTGTAGGAGCCGCGGTAGTACCGCTCTGGAGCGGTAGTAAAAAATTACATCCGCTCCAATTCGCGGTAGTACCACTGCAGCCTTTTCAGAACACCAAAACTGCCACAACTTTTGCAAACGGACTCCAAATTCGATGAAACCAAGTTTGTTGGAAAGCTAGCGACAAGGGCTAACACAATATTTAAAGAAATATCAATAAGAAGCAAATTAAAAAAGGCCCATAAGAAAATGGTGAGAACCCTTCCTCGGATAAAACCGGTAAAACCTCCAACACCGAAAACATCATAGAAGACGCATGCGAACTCCGTTTTCGATGAACTCAAGCTTGTCAGCAAGATGACCATAAGCTCTAAGACTCACAAAGAGAACCAAAGAAGAACCAAGAAACATGATGCAAGGATGCACTGGTTTGAGCTCTCTACTAACGATACGATCAATCTACCAGCTTGAGAGCCCCCCTTGATAGTATGGCAAATGATCCTATAACCCGGTCTCCCAACTACCACTTCGAGACCGGTAAAATAGAAAACCTATCAAGGGCAAACCTTTGCCTTGCACATTGTCCACTTGAGCTAGATGATGACGATCTTGACTCCCTCAAGTTGGACCACCTTTCTTGATTGCGTAGGCTCGATGAAGACTAGATGATTGCTCCCCCATAGTTCACTATGGGTGAGCCACTCTTCGGCACATCTTCACAAGTCCATTGACACCACAATGGATGGCAAGATTCAAGCACTTGATCTCTTCATGATGCTCCACTTGAACTTGCACACGACAATCTTGATGACGATCACCACTTGATGTCATCCTTTCCATGGGTTGTATGATATCTTCCTCTTGACGCAAGCCCATGGATACGTACCTAACCCCACATAGAACTCTCACATAGACCATGGGTTAGTACACAAAGTGCAATGGACAATTCTTACCATACCATGGGATCACTTGATCCCTCTCGGTACATCTTCTATGCTTTGTGAGTTGATCAACTTGATTTACTCTTGACTTAGTCTTGACAACCTTGAATCTTTGCAACTCTCTTCATTTGGATGATGTCTTGAAGGTAAACATGAATGATCACACAACCTTCTTCTTCAAGACATGCTTGCAATAAGCTCAACACTCACATGACCAATCTTTGGATAATTCCTTAATAGCACCTTGGTCAACTCATAAACTCCTTGAAACCAACACATGGACTTCAAGAAAAGCCTATGGACAAATCCTTCAAATATAACTCAAGACAACCATTAGTCCATAGAGAGTGTCATCAATTGCCAAAACCAAACATGGGGGCACCACATGTTTTTTGAACATGGATAAAGTGATGCTTGTTGAATCCCTTGGTTTCAACTTAATGTCTGTCTCAATGCTTTGTGACTTAAACATGATTGTGCTATTTGGAAAATATTGATGCCTTGTACTAATGGAATCTGACAAGTCTCTAGTCTTTGAAGGGTATCGGAAAGACGATCTATATATGGTAGATTTCTCAGCAGGACCACAAATGGTCGTATGTCTTCTAGCCAAGGCTTCAGAATGCTGGCTCTGGCATCGAAGGCTAGGACATGCTGGCATGAAGAAGTTGCACACTCTCACAAAGAAGAAGCATGTCGTGGGCATCGAAGGCGTCAAGTTCAAGAAGGACCATCTATGTGGCACCTGCGAAGCTGGAAAGATGACTAGGGCCAAGCATCCCTCGAAGACAATCATGACTACATGTCAACCCTTCGAGCTGCTTCACATGGATCTATTCGGCCCTACTCACTACTCTACTCTCAATGCTACTACTTGCCTCTATGGCTTCGTAATTGTTGATGATTACTCTAGATATACTTGGGGTGCATATAATCCTCTACAAGACTGAAGTGCAGGATGTCTTCAGACGATTTGCAAATCATGCCATGACGAACTATGGCGTCAAGATCAAGCACATCAGAAGCGACAATGGCACTGAGTTCAAGAACACTGGCCTCGACCTTTATCTGGATACACTTGGTATCACACATGAGTTCTCTGCTCCTTACACACCTCAGCAGAATGGCATCACTGAGCACAAGAACAAAACTCTTATTGAGATGGCCCGAACGATGCTTGATGAGTACAAGACTCCACGGAAGTTCTGGCCTGAAGCCATTGACACTGCTTGCCACATCATCAACCGCGTTTATCTTCACAAGCTTCTGAAGAAAACATCCTATGAGCTCCTAACTGGTAAGAAGCCAAATGTAAGCTACTTCAGAGTATTTGGTGCTAGGTGATGGATCAAGGATCCACATCACACTTCAAAATTTGCACGGAAAGCACATGAAGGTTTTATCCTTGGTTATGGAAAGGATTCGCACTCCTACAGAGTCTTCAATCTCTTTCACTATAAAAGTGGTTGAGGCTGTGGATGTGCGGTTCGATGAAACTAATGGCTCGCAAAGAGAGCACCTGCCAAATGTGCTAGATAAAGTACCTCCAAGTGAATCTATCAAGCAGATGGGAATTGGAGATATCATACCTTCTGAGAATTAATCTGAAGAGGAACTTGTCATTTCTGCACCCAATCAACCTGAAGACAATGCTTAGCCTGAAGACAATCCCTAAACTGATGACATTGATCAGCAAGAGCAAAATCTTCGTCCTTCTCATCCTCGTGTTGCAAATGAAGTTCAGATTGAGAAGATAATTGACAGCTTGAATGCACCTGGTCCACTCACTCGTTCAAAAGCAACTCAAAGGTCAACACAACTAACCAACTTCTGTGGACATTTTGCATTTGTCTCAATCTTTGAACCCAAGAAAGTTGATGAAGCCTTCATGGAACCTGAATGGATTCAAGCTATGCAAGAAGAGCTTCAACAGTTTGAGCTGAATAATGTGTGGGAATTGGTCAAGCGTCCTGATCCTCGGAAGCACAATATCATTGGCACCAAATGGATATATCGCAACAAGCAAGATGAGCATGGTCAAGTGGTCAGAAACAAGGCTCGTCTTGTTGCGCAAGGTTACACTCAAGTGGGAGGAATTGACTTCGATGAAACATTTGCTCCGGTGGCAAGACTTGAAGCCATTCGCATACTGCTAGCCTATGCAAATCATCACAACATTCTCCTGTATCAAAAGGATGTGAAAAGTGCTTTTCTCAATCGAAAGATAGAAGAAGAAGTATATGTCGCACAACCTCCAGGTTTTGAAGATCCAAAACATCCTGATATGGTATACAAGCTCAACAAGGCACTATATGGCCTCAAACAAGCCCCTCGTGCTTGGTATGACACGCTCAAAGACTTCCTGAAGAGCAAAGGCTTCAAACCTGGTTCACTAGATCCTACACTCTTCACGAAGACATATGATGGTGAACTGTTTGTGTGTCAAATCTATGTGGATGACATTATCTTCGGCTGCACCAATAAGAAATACAGTGATGAATTTGGTCACATGATGCAAGAGCAATATCAAATGTCCATGATGGGCGAGCTGAAGTTCTTTCTGGGTCTTCAAATCCGTCAGCAACACAACAAGATCTTCATATCACAAGAAAAATATCTCAAAGATTGCCTGAAGAAGTTTGGAATGCAAGAGTGCAAAGGATACATGACGCCAATGCCAACCAAAAGTCATCTGGGTCCCGACGACAATGGTAAAGAGTTCGATCAAAAGGTATATCGCTCCATGATTGGTTCCTTGCTTTACTTATGTGCATCTAGGCCAGATATAATGCTTAGTGTTTGCATGTGTGCCCGATTCCAAGCGGCACCAAAGGAATCGCATCACTTAGCTGTGAAGCGAATTCTTTGATATTTGGCTTACACCCCAACACTAGGATTATGGTATCCAAAGGGCTCAGAGTTTGATCTAGTTGGATTCTCAGATGCTGATTATGCTGGTGACAAGGTTGATCGCAAGTCCACATCAGGCACATGTCACTTTCTGGGATGATCTCTTGTCTATTGGTCTTCAAAGAAGCAGAACTGTGTATCTCTCTCCACTGCTGAATCTGAATACATTGCTGATGGATCTTGCTGTGCTTAACTTCTCTAGATGAAGCAAACTCTCAAGGACTATGGAATCCATCTGAAGAATGTGCCTCTTTACTGCGATAACGAGAGTGCTATCAAGATTGCAAACAACCCAATTCAGCACTCGAAGACAAAGCACATTGAAATTCGTCATCACTTTCTCAGAGATCATGTTATGAAGGAAGATATTGATATCATTCACGTCAAGACAGAAGAACAGTTGGCTGATATCTTCACAAAGCCCTTGGATGAGAAAAGGTTTTGCATGTTGCGGTGTGAGCTAAATATCTTGGAATCCTTGAATGTCCTGTGAATGGGCACACATCCTAACACTTATGCATTTTGATGACTTAGATGTGCAACACACGAAGTAATGTATATCTTCAATCAATGAAGACATACACTCTAAGTGTGAATACATTCATGCAGAATTTGACTTCGGAGCGCCACGATAATTGTGCGCCATGTCTGGGTCTAATACTTCCTATACGGTGGGTAACGCCACCACCAAATTTTTGTTTGAAGTGTTTCTCTTGGCGTTATGTTTGCATAGTTTTCATATTGGATTCATATTCATCCTTGGATTATATTCAAGTTTATCTTCCATTGGTTGAATTGGACTAGTACTATATATACCTATCTGTGTTCTGTCCCCTACAGCATTCACTTATAGCCATGGCTTCATGTTGAATCTTTTGAACTAAGTGAATGTGATCGGACCCTAACCTATCTATGCTTCTACCTCAACTCTATCTGTCCAAGTCATATGCATTCTATTGAAAACTGTCAATTGTCTTCACTGAGACCTTGTCAGCTGAAGTTAATCTGACACACATTTATATCTGTTTTTAATGCTTTTATCCTATTTGCCTGAAACCTGGAGAATTCGGAACGACCACCCCGACAATCCAGACGTGCGTGGGAACATGGAACAACTCCCAAAGTGTTGCATGCTTGCCACATGTCCGTCAAATGTGAACCGCCAGGGGCACCTGTGTAATTGTGCTATGCCGTCTCTGTCCTTATAAATACCCATCACATCTCGGTCAAAAATTCTTCCTCCTCCTCGCCACCTCTCGCAAACCCTAGCGCCTCTGCTAGCTCTCGCCGACGCCGACGATGAAGCGCTTAGCTGCCGCGACTTCTTCGACGCCGTCCTCACGCCGATCGCGGACCTCGTCCTCTCCACCGTCACCGTAGGTGTCTTCCATCGCCAAGTTAGGGCACGGGAGATTGAACTGATCGGCCTCCACCTTCGCTCCGTCTCGCAGTTCTTTGTGTGGTAATTAAAGTTTACTTTTTACCGTCTTTTTGATCTGATAGATTCATCCGTTTTTACCAAAAGTGGTTTCTAGATCTCCAAACTTGAATCTATCTCATTCTGCATCTCATATTCTGCCTAGTCTATTCACTTATGCTTCTTTACAATTTAGATTCCTCACTTGTACTTATTCTTGAATTTGTACAACTCTGGAACCAACTCTCATCAAATAAGTGAATGTCTTCTCGTTGTGAGGTCAATGTCTTCAAACTGATTTATCTTCAAAATCTTCTGAGAATGCATATGACCTCTTCCCCTTCCCTCGCACCTCTAATGCTATCACAGGTACATGTCCATGGGAGAATCCCTTGGTTCTCATAGTCTGCATTCGTTTGTAGAGTCACATCAATTCACCTGAAGCCAGTTCTTGTCTGACCAGCCGTTTGAAGCCATTGCACGTACTGAAGCCCTTCAGCTTAAACTTCATGGCAATTGAAAAGTCAACACGAAAGGGAGGCAGACAGCACCATGGTAACACTTCCAAGGATTTGCCTCCAGATTTGCACGAGCTGTACAAAACTGATCCTGAGGAAACCTATACTGGCCGCAAGAATCGAATCCAGTGGATTCGAAGATATTGGGCAGAAGAATGGTTCAAATACCGCTTTGTCACTGAAGAATATGCAGAGAAATATGCCATCAAGGGACCCTGGGGAGATATTGTGTACAAAAATCTTCAACCCCAGTCCCTTCGTGAAGCCCTCCAACGAGAATTCTATCCGTGCATGATTCGCGGACTGCAGCCAGAGAATGCTGATCCTTCTTCTTTGCTGTGGTGCCGTGAAGACCATCTGTTCAAGCGCAACTACTAGTTCGCCAAAGACTCGGCTGCAAAGAACAAGAAGGCTCTAGGGCTCGACTTCAACCCTGGTCCTTCCTCACCTCAGGACGATGGCACCCGCGAAGCCAATCAGAACAGGATCCGCCCCTTCTACAACCTTGATGGCCTCATCACCCACATTACTGTCCAAGGTGCCAAAGTGGATCATTCTGATGATGATGCTGACACAGATGAAGCTCCAGCTCCTCCAAAGCTGCGGAAGCAAAAGAAGACTAAAGCTTCAAAGTCATCTGCTGCTCCAAAAGCTTTGCGAGTGAAGCCATTGGCAACTGCCCCTCTTGCTCCTAGTAACACCTCTGAAGATCTCTCTCGCATCTCCAAGAAGCATGAGAAGCCACAGAAGAAACCTGTTCATCGACAGAGTCAAGAATGACACCTGCTGCCGTTCTGAGGAACGAATCTGAAGCCATTGATTTGTCTGCAGATGAAGAATTTGGCAATGATGCCCTTGAGCAGCTGATCAAGAGCAAGCAAGAGGCGGAGATCTTCAATGATCTGCCCCTCTTTGATGTGAACATCTTGCACAATTTCATTGATGAATGGTTCGACAATCAAGACCTCAGCTTTGATGATCTTCAACTCCCCATTGGCATCAGCGTCTCCTTTCAGGGCGCCATTGCTCCTGAGCTGGCTCTGGCTCAGCGAATTGTTGAACTAAAGCACAAGATTAATTTTGAGAAGGAACAGTGCAAGATGCATGTGGCCAAGCTGAGTGTGGCTGATGTCCAAAAATTCAAGGTGATGCTCAATGACCTCAAGGAGGCGTTTCGTAAGAAACGTGAGGAAGCCAAAGGCTCAAGAGAGCGCATGAAAACTCTTGCTGCCAAGTGTGTTCAGGCTTACAACGAAGCTGAAAAGTGCAAGGCTCTTGGGCGTCCTGGCATTGACCCCAAGATGGCTGCCAAACACAAGAAGAAGCACACTGTGGCCCGAACTGAAGCTCCACAGCGGGAAGAACCTCACATTGTCTTCCCAGCCAGCATGACAGGTTCGAAGCCTAAAGTCTCCACAGTGGCTTCAGATCAGCACAAAACCAAGGCAGCTGAAGCCGAAGCCAGAAAGCGCAAAACCAAGAACACCACAGATGATGCACCACCCCTCAAGAAGAGGAAGACCAAGAAGAGAGATCGGGCTGCTCCCAAAGAGCCCCTTGTTGTTGAACCCATTGCCTTTGCTCCCCCTCCATCTGCAAATCAAGAGTGTCGATTGATTGTTCATGAGCCTGCTTCCACAGAGGCTCCTGAAGCTCAAGAAGTTCCAGTTGTTGACCCCATCACGACTGAATACATTGGTCCCCAAGACAATGTAGAAGATGATGAAGTACTTCCTCAGATCCAGCGCCATAGGGTATCATCGCCTGTTCACACAAACAACGAAACCATCAGTATTGGTTGTCCTCTGACGCCAATCTCACAAGATGCCTCATGGGCTGATAGCCCCCAACCAGCAACCCCAGTTCAAGACTCACCAAGTACGCCCCGCCCTTCACCAACACAAGGACCCAATCCAATTGTCAATAACGACAATTACATGGAGACCACACCATCCCCGAAAGCGTTGCCCGTGTATCAACAGCTTCGCAAAGGCCAGAGGCCATCGGTCTCCATGACAACCATCACAGAAGAGGATTCACACTAATCCAGCTCAGTGGCACGTCAAGTGTTCCCTGAAGACAATCCTTCTGTGACGGTTCCTGTGTTTGAAGCTAATGCTTCTGAAGAGATTCCGGCTGCATCAGCCGAAGAAA
The DNA here is from genome assembly GCF_018294505.1 of Triticum aestivum. NCBI lineage: Eukaryota > Viridiplantae > Streptophyta > Magnoliopsida > Poales > Poaceae > Triticum > Triticum aestivum. Next base: position 526,869,381 of record NC_057798.1, read on the forward strand.
GACAAGAAGAGCTTGTTGTTACTCCCCCTACCACCCAAGAAGTTGTTCTCGAGGAGAACATATCTGTGCCCGACCCTCTAGCTCCTCAAGTGGAGGTTGCGAATATTGAGGTGGCCACCAACATCGTTACTGAAGCCAATGACGTTGTCATGACTGAAGACAATGTGGCGCCTCAAGTTAACAATATGAATGAAGCCGATGTTGCACCTGCAACGAATGTGCAGCCTGAAGCCTCTGCAAATGCCACTGCTCCTATTCCGCCTCCAAGGCCCCACACAATTGAGCATGCATTCTACCAAGGCTAGCTTGTTCCTATCAGATGGCCAATTCTGATTCCTCCGCCTGCTCCTGGACCTCAATTTGACTATCATGTGGAGCACATGCCTCAGGTTCAGAAGCCAAAACCAAGGCTGCCAAGGTTCCCAGGTACTGCATCGGCGCCAGGCTAATTCAATGTCAATGGCTTCATTGCACACAACACCTTCTTAGATTCTGGCAAGAACCCATATTCCAAGCCAAGGATATCATCAGATCGGTTCTGGAGCTATCAGCAACGCAGCTACTACTCCTGCATCCTATAAAATCAGGAGTGCATATTTCCTCATATGCGTCTGGACACTGAAGCCATTGCTGGTCTACCCTGCCTTGAAGAAGCCCTAGACTATTTTCATGATGCTAGTCTTCTGGAGTTTGTCACTGACAAGGAACATTGGAATGAAGAGCTTCTCCTGCAATTCTATGCAACCCTCCATATTCGCGGCTACAACAAGGATACAATGACATGGATGATGGGCAACGTTCATCATGAAGCCAAAGCCTTTGATCTAATTGAGCTCACCGGCCTCTCCACTCCAGGCGAACTGTATGAACCTGGTTGTCAGCTTCACCGCGATGCATTGGAGAGCATCTTTCAGAAGCCTGAGCCCAACATGAGCCAGATTCTTAGTATGATGAAGCCACTGCCCCCGGATGCTGAGTATCCCAAGGAATTCCTTGTTGAAGACCTAGAGTATTTGCCCCACACTATCTATCATATCATTCGGCGAACTCTATGGCCGATCAAGGGACATTCCTCCTCAGCAAAGCTTGAAGGTGCAATGAAGACATTGGTCTTCTACATACTCAATGGCAAAAGCTTCAATACTCAAGATTTCTTCATTCGCCAGCTTGCTGCATCTGGGTCTGACATTTTTGGTCTGAAGTTCTATGCTCCTTGGATCATGCGTCTGATCAAGCTCCACTCTGCCATTGACTATCAACCCTCTGCTCGTAACCATCTCATATTTTTACCAGAGGTTGATATGTCCATTGAAGCCATTTACCCAGAGCCTGCCAAGGAAGCCCTATATCTTCACAATATAGATCATCAGAGCTTTTCCCTGCATGTTGAAGGTGTTCAGGTTGCTTCTCGTGTTTATCCACTAGCCGGCAACACTCGTCGTCCATGTACTGAAGCCACAGAAAGCACCATTGCTCCAAGAACTCGCAAACGATCCCGTGTGCTCAATGACCGCGAGCTTCTTGTGGCTTTGCATCAGAAACAAGATAAGCATCATTACTGGCAGAAGCGACAAATGCAAAGCCTCTTGGTGGATATCGATTGCATTCGCAATCTTGCCACCAAGAACGCCTTTGTCACTCACGAAACCTGTCGGAGGACTTGGAAGGGTTTGACACTACTCAGTGCTGAAGCTGATCTTCAAGACGATGGCTTCAACGAAAGATTCAAGTTTGACTCCACTCCTCCCAGGAATGGTGTTTTACCTCGAACCCCGTCTCTTGAAGATTCATAGTACTCTTCGTCCGCAGTCGCAGTAAATGCCAGAGTTATTGATGAAGCCGATGATGCTACTTCACCACCGCCAACATCAGCACGTATCAACACTGCACCAAGTTCTTCTGCACCACCAAACCTCAACGACGACCCTGCTGCTTCACCTACTCCTCATGGGAATGCGTAGAGCCTATGTCTTCAAACCTTTTTGGTCCTTACTGACAAAAGGGGGAGAAGCATAGGTTGATAGTCTCCAAGCGAGTCCTGATGGGTGGTTGCTATACTTTTGCCTAGTGCTTACAACTCTCGTTTTGCTACATTTGGTTCTTTGAGTTGTAACACTTAAACTTGATGGTCATCTACTACTTTTTCTGCTATTCTGTGTGTTGCGACGATAAATTCCGCATATGCGATGATAAATTCCGCATGAACTCATTCCGTAGACGTCCATTTTTCAATGTCATTATTCCTATATATCTGTTTATGCATGATGTATTGTCTTCATACGGTGAAGAGGATCTCCACAAGTACAACCTGCCATGTGCATTTGCATTCCAACGCAAAACATTTATATGCACATCTTCAGGGGGAGCCTTTTTGCCATCTATGAAGACAATATCTTAATCCTTACAATTTCACATACTTTTATCCCCGTTGAAAACTTCAACCAGTTTGTCATCAATCACCAAAAAGGGGGAGATTATAAGTGCATCTAGTGCCACCCCTAGTTGGTTTTGGAGTATTGACGACAAACCTGGTTGAGGGACTAATGTGTTTGTGAGAATTGCAGGATAACACATGTAGTAGTCCCTCTTTGATTCGGTTTACCTACCGGAGATGACCCCTAAAAATGTGTGAAGACATTGAAGACAATGGTGGTCTGTGAAGGTATCCACATTGAAGACCACAGAATCATCGGGCTTGACTTTCCTTACTTTCCCAACCCCTCTACTGTAAAAAGAACTATGACACGAGAAGACATTGAGTGAAGACTATGGAGCGCGAAGACTTAGTTGTTTCGTTATTTCCTTTTCTTCTTTGTTGAGTCATAGGAACCACCGCACAGTTAAGTGGGGTCCAAGTGAACAAAGTCAGAGTGACTGAAGTGATGCTCAAACCAAATCCCATGTCTTCGAGCGAAGACAATGAGAGAAAATCTTATCCTGTGTCGGATAAGTCAGCTTTACTTGTAGCCCAAGTCAAGCTGCAGCGTGTGTTTGAAATCTGACCGTTGCGACACGTGTCAGTTCCTTAGTGACCCAGGGTCATTCGGACATATTCGGTCGGGTTGCCCAGTGGCTATAAATAGCCCACCCCCTACACCATAAATTGGTGGCTGCTCAGAGTTAGTACACGACTTTTGTCGTTTTAGAGCAACCCACCGCCGAAGCTTTTGAGAGAGATTCCTTGCAAGGACAAAGCCCAAACCACCCAGAGCCCAAAGAGTGGTTGGCATCACTGAAGTCTTTCTATCTGCGTGATCTGAAGACTTGTTACACTTGAGGACTGGGAATCCTCCATCCGGTTATGTGTCGCGTTCTGAGCATCCAAGAGCCATTGTGGATTGCCGGTGAACGAAGTCTGTGAAGGTTCGGAAGTCTACCTTGAAGACTTACCAGAGTGATTGGGCGGGGACTAGGTGTCCTTGGCTCAAGGGGAATAAGGTGAAGACACGGTCTTCTGAGTTGAATCTCAGCCTCCCTAACCAGACGTACAGTTGTCACAACAACTGGATCTGGTCGAACAAATCCCTGTCCTTTTGAAGCCACTGGTTCTATCTCTTACGTCTCTTTACTTACAGTTTGTCTTCGTGAAGTCATTGCCTGCTTGCATCATCTGTTTGACTTCACTATGTGACTATATGTTATGATTGGCTTCACACTATCTTCCATCCTGATCTTTACTACCTAGCTACTATTAGTCTTCGTGCTTTCACTATATTGAATATTTGACTATGGCTCGTCTAGTGTAGTCTACCTTCCGCTGCATTCGAATAGTATTGTTTATATTGTTTGTCTTCGAAACTCCCATGTTTTGAAGACTTTCATAAAAATCACCTATTCACCCCCCTCTAGTCTATAACTAGCCCTTTCAGGTAGCCCAATCTTTTTTGCAGCAAAGGACAAGCCGAAACAATCTATTATAATAAGCATCCGCAACTACAAGAGAAGAATTAAGACAACAATCTAACCATAGCATTGAACATATGGATCCAAATCAGCCCCTTACGGAATAGCGCATAAACTAGGGTTTAAGCTTCTGTCACCCTAGCAACCCATCATCTAATTACTACTCCACAATGCATTCCCTTAGACCCAAAGATGGTGAAGTGTCATGTAGTCGACGTTCACATAACACCACTAAGGGAATCACAACATACATATCATCAAAATATCGAACGGATATCAAATTCACATGATTACTTGCAACATGACTTCTCCCATGGCCTCAAGAATGAGCGAAACTACTCACAAATAATATTCATGCTCAAGATCAGAGGGATATTAAATAGCATAATGGATCTAAACATATAATCTTCCACCAAATAAACCATCTAGCATCAATTACAAGATGTAATCAACAATACTAGTCACCTACAGGTACCAATCTAAGGTTTTGATATAAAGATTGAACACAAGAGATGAACTAGGGTTTGATATGAGATGGTGCTGTTGAAGATGTTGATGGATATTGGCTGCCCAAAGATGGGAGAGTTGTTGGTGATGACGATGGCTTCGATTTCCCCTTCCCGGAGGGATTTCCCCCCGGCGGAATCGCTCCGTCGGAGGGCAAAAATGCTCCTGCCCAAGTTCTGCCTCGAGACGGCGGTGCTCCGTCCCAAAATTCCTCTCCTTATTTTTTTCTAGGTCAAAAGACCTTATATACCAGAAGATGGGCACCGGAGGTGGGCCAGGGCCCCCACTACCCACCAGGGCGCGCCAGGGGGGCAGCGTGCCCTGGTGCCTTGTGGGCACCTGGGTGGCCCCCTCTGGTAGTTCTTTTCTCTAATATTTATTATATATTCCAAATTCTTCATAAAATTTCAGCTCATTTGGAGATGTGTAGAATAGGTATCTCTGACATAGCTTTTTCAGGTCCAGAATTCTAGCTACTGGTATTCTTCCTCTTTGTGTAAACCTTGCATATTATGAGAGAAAAGGCATTAGAATTACTCCACAAAGTGTTATAATGCATAAAAATACTATAAATAACAGTAGGAAAACATGATTCAAAATGGACGTATCATGTACACATGCCCCAACCATGAGCTCTCAAAGGAAATAATCTTACATAATTTTTATGCTCGACTTTCTCATAATGATCAAACTGAAGGAAATATGCCCTAGAGGCAATAGTAAAGTTGTTATTTTATATTTCCTTATTCACGATAAATGTTTATTATTCATGCTAGAATTGTATTAACCAGAAATTTGATACATGTGTGGATACAAAGACAAAACACCGTGTCCCTAGTAAGCCTCTACTAGACTAGCTCGTTAATCAAAGATGGTTAAGTTTCCTAACCATGGACATGTGCTGTCATTTTATAAATGGGATCACATCATTAGGAGAATGATGTGATGGACAAGAACCATTTGTTAGCTTAGCATTATGATCGTTCAGTTTTATTGCTATTGCTTTCTTCATGTCATATACATATTCCTTTGACTATGAGATTATGCAACTCCTGGATACCGGAGGAATACCTTGTGTGCTATCAAACGTCACAACGTAACTGGGTGATTATAAAGATGCTCTACAGGTATCTCCGAAGGTGTTTGTTGGGTGGCATAGATCAAGATTACGATTTGTCACTCCAAGTATCGGAGAGGTATCTCTGGGCCCTCTCCGTAATGCACATCATAAGAAGCCTTGCAAGCAAAGTGACTAATGAGTTAGTTGCGGGATGATGTATTATGGAATGAGTAAAGAGACTTGCCGGTAACGAGATTGAACTAGGTATGAAGATATCGACGATCGAATCTCAGGCAAGTAACATACCGATGACAAAGGGAATAATGTATATTGTCATTACGGTTCAATCGATAAAGATCTTCATAGAATATGTACGAGCCAATATGAGAATCCAGGTTGCGCTATTGGTTATTGACCGGAGAGGTGTCTCAGTCATGTCTACAAAGTTCTTGAACCCGTAAGGTCCGCACGCTTAACGTTCGATGACGATTTAGTATTATATGAGTTATGTGATTTGGTTATCGAATGTTGTTCGGAGTCCCGGATGAGATCATGAACATGACGAGGAGTCTCAAAATGGTCAAGAGATAAAGATGTATATATAGGATGATAGTATTCGGACATCGGAAGTGTTTCGCATAGTATCGAGTATTTATCGGACTACCGGGGGGGGGGAGGGTTACCGGAACCCATAATGGGCCTTATGGGCCATAATAGGGGAGCACACTAGCCCACAAGGGGTGGCGCCCCCTTAAGGTAGGAGGCCGAATAGGAGAAGGAAGAGCCCCCCCCCTTTGCTTCCTCCCTTCCCTCTTCCCTTTCCTCCCTTCTGGTAATAAGGAAAGGAGGGCCGAATTGGATTAGGGCCTGATACGTCTTGCTTCGTATTGAGCTTGCGTTGGTTTTCCTTGAAGAGGAAAGGGTGATGCAACAATAGTAGCGTAAGTATTTCCCTCAGTTTTTGAGAACCAAGGTATCAATCCAGTAGGAGGCTCCTCAGAAGTCCCACGCACCTACACAAACAAACAAGAACTCGCAACCAACGCAATAAAGGGGTTGTCAATCCCTTCACGGCCACTTGCGAAAGTGAGACCTGATAGAGATAATATGATAAAATAAATATATTTTGGTATTTTATGATATAGATTGGAAAAGTAAAGATGCAAATAAAACTAGATCGATAGCTTATATGATAAGAGATAGACCCGGGGGGCATAGGTTTCACTAGTGGCTTCTCTCAAGATAGCATAAGTATTACGGTGGGTGAACAAATTACTGTCGAGCAATTGAATGAAAAGCGAATAATTACGAGATTATCTAGGCATGATCATGTATATAGGCATCATGTCTGTGACAAGTAGACCGACTCCTGCCTGCATCTACTACTATTACTCCACACATCAAGCGCTATCCAGCATGCATCTAGAGTATTAAGTTCATAAAGAACAGATTAACACATTAAGAAAGATGACATGATGTAGAGGGATAAACTCATGCAATATGATATAAACCCCATCTTTTTATCCTTGATGGCAACAATACAATACGTGCCTTGTTGCCCCTGCTGTCACTGGGAAAGGACACCGCAAGATTGAACCCAAAGCTAAGCACTTCTCCCATTGCAAGAAAGATCAATCTAGTAGGCCAAACGAAACTGATAATTCGAAGAGACTTGCAAAGATAACTTAATCACACATAAAAGAATTCAGAGGAGATTCAAATATTTCTCATAGATAAACTTGATCATAAACCCACAATTCATCGGATCTCGACAAACACACTGCAAAAAGAGTTACATCGCATAGATCTCCAAGAAGATCAAGGAGAACTTTGTATTGAGATTCAAAGAGAGAGAAGAAGCCATCTATCTAATAACTATGGATCCGAAGGTCTGTGGTAAACTACTCACAACTCATCGGAGAGGCCTTGGAGATGATGTAGAGGCCCTCCATGGTCGATTCCGCCTCCGGTGGAGCGCCGGTGAAGGCTCCAAGATGGGATCTCATGCATACAAAAGGTTACGGCGGTGCGAATAGTTTTTCGTGGTCGCCTCTGATGTTTTCGGGGTATGTGGGTATATGTAGGAGGAAGAAGTAGGTCGGTGGACGCTCGAGGGGCCCACAAGGGTGGGGGCGTGCCGGGCACCCTCGTGGCCGCCTTGCTTGTTTCTTGACTTCCACTCCAAGTCCTCTGGATCACGTTTGTTCCAAAAAGATCGCTCCCGAAGGTTTCATTCCGTTTGGACTCCGTTTGATATTCCTTTCCTTCAAAACACTGAAATAGGCAAAAAATAACAATTCGGGCGGGGCCACCGGTTAGTAGGTTAGTCCCAAAAATGATATATAAGTGTAAAGTAAAGCCCATAAACATCCAAAACGGGTAATATAATACCATGGAACAATCAAAAATTATAGATACGTTGGAGACGTATCAAGCATCCCCAAGCTTAATTCATGCTCGTCCTCGAGTAGGTAAATGATAAAAACAGAATTTTTGATGTGGAATGCTACCTAGCATAATTCTCAATGTAATTTTCTTTGTTGTGGCATGAATGTTCAGATCCAAATGATTCAAAATAAAAGTTCATATTGACATAAGAAATAGTAATACTTCAAGCATACTAACTAAGCAATCATGTCTTCTCAAAATAACATGGCATTAGAAGGTTCATCCCTGCAAAATCATATAGTTAGGCTATGTTTCATTTTCATCACACAAAATAATCCCATGAAGAACAACCCCGGTTTCAGCCAAGCAATTGGTTCATATTTTTTAACGCGCTTCAGCCTTTTTCAACTCTCGCGCAATACATGAGCATGAGCCATGGATATAGCACTATGGGTGGAATAGAATATGATGATGGAGGTTGTGTGGAGAAGACAAAAAGAGAGAAAGTATCACATTGACGAGGCTAATCAACGGGCTATGGAGATGCCCATCAATTGATGTCAACATGAGGAGTAGGGATTGCCATGCAACGGATGCACTAGAGCTATAAATGTATGAAAGCTCAACAAAAGAAACTAAGTGGGTGTGCATCCAACTTGCTTGCTCACGAAGACCTAGGGCATTTTGAGGAAGCCCATCGTAGGAATATACAAGCCAAGTTCTATAATGAAAAATTTCCACTAGTATATGAAAGTGACAACATAAAAGACTTTCTATATGAAGAACATGGTGCTACTTTGAAGCACAAGTGTGGAAAAGGATAGTAACATTGCCCCCTTTTTTATTTTCTTCTTTTTTTCTTTCTTTTTTCTTTTTTGGGCCTTTCTTTTTTTCTTTTGGCCTTTCCCCTTTTTTTCTTTTTCTTTTTTTCT